>NW_027448120.1:60000-72500 GCF_038048845.1 Mixophyes fleayi | reverse complement strand
TCATCATCATCATTTATGGCATAAGACTTCTTTAATTATACTAAGTTTTTGAGCAGGTCTGCATTATACTTAATTATATAAGGGAGATGTACTTTTAGTAAAAAGTAGCTCTCCAATTTCAAAAGTACATCAACGTAGTATTAATACTTAGATTTAAAGATTTTCTGGGATAAATGAAATACATTCCCAGCAGCCATCTCCCTTTGCCTCTATCTTATTGCATATTTTGTCCTAATGTGCTTTCATATTTACATGTCACCATGTTTCCATTGGCTAGTACCTTAAAGTCAGATGTCTGTCAAGCAAACTGACCAGTGACAGAATTGCTTTGTGAGGTTTACATCTTTATGACATCAAATGCTTCACATGAAAAATGCAGTTCATTGTCAAAAATCAGCTATATTAGGAGAGTGAGAATTGTGTTTTAGCATCAATTACACACTAAATATGCTGTCATTGTGTATGTTTAATGGATGTCTTTCAGTTTTAAAGATAGACAGACGGATAGATAGATAGAAAGATAGAAAGATAGATAGATAGAAAGATAGATAGATAGATAGACAGACAGACTGATTTCAACTGGAAGCAGTGCTTACATATTGCTTAATTTTTGGTGGTTATTAAATAGTATGGGTAGGCAAGAAAAGTGCATATATCTTTTATTAGCATAAACTTACCCAAATGCGCTCTTGCATATTTAAGGCATTCAAAGTAATAATATTTCACAGCATTAATACAGTTATGTACTAGACTGGACAATGGTAAGCAGAGCCAGTACTTATATCAACAATGGCCTTATCTGTGTGAAGTTTGTATGTTCTCCCTGTGTTTGCGTGGGTTTCCTCCCACACTCCAAAAAACATACTGTTAGGTTAATTGGCTGCTATCAAAATTGACCCTAGTCTCTCCCTCTCTGTCTGTGTGTGAGTGTGTGTCTATATTAGGGAATTTAGACTGTAAGCTCCAATAGGGTAGGGACTGATGTGAATGGGTTCTCTGTACAGCGCTGCGCTATTAGTGACACTATATAAATAAATGATAATGAGGATGATGATGATATGTGTTTACTATGCCTATACACATAGCCAGCTTTCACACTTGATTGGCAGATTAATGCATCATTATTGCTAAGTTTGATAACAGTTGTCTAATACAGTGACACTGGTAGAGAAAACCACTATAGACATTCACATAAGCAGCTCTCATCATCATCATTTATGGCATAAGACTTCTTTAATTATACTAAGTTTTTGAGCAGGTCTGCATTATACTTAATTATATAAGGGAGATGTACTTTTAGTAAAAAGTAGCTCTCCAATTTCAAAAGTACATCAACGTAGTATTAATACTTAGATTTAAAGATTTTCTGGGATAAATGAAATACATTCCCAGCAGCCATCTCCCTTTGCCTCTATCTTATTGCATATTTTGTCCTAATGTGCTTTCATATTTACATGTCACCATGTTTCCATTGGCTAGTACCTTAAAGTCAGATGTCTGTCAAGCAAACTGACCAGTGACAGAATTGCTTTGTGAGGTTTACATCTTTATGACATCAAATGCTTCACATGAAAAATGCAGTTCATTGTCAAAAATCAGCTATATTAGGAGAGTGAGAATTGTGTTTTAGCATCAATTACACACTAAATATGCTGTCATTGTGTATGTTTAATGGATGTCTTTCAGTTTTAAAGATAGACAGACGGATAGAAAGATAGAAAGATAGATAGATAGAAAGATAG
Source organism: Mixophyes fleayi (assembly GCF_038048845.1). Lineage (NCBI taxonomy): Eukaryota > Metazoa > Chordata > Amphibia > Anura > Limnodynastidae > Mixophyes > Mixophyes fleayi. Next base: position 70,758 of record NW_027448120.1, on the reverse strand, counting down.
ATAGATAGATAGATAGACAGACAGACTGATTTCAACTGGAAGCAGTGCTTACATATTGCTTAATTTTTGGTGGTTATTAAATAGTATGGGTAGGCAAGAAAAGTGCATATATCTTTTATTAGCATAAACTTACCCAAATGCGCTCTTGCATATTTAAGGCATTCAAAGTAATAATATTTCACAGCATTAATACAGTTATGTACTAGACTGGACAATGGTAAGCAGAGCCAATACTTATATCAACAATGGCCTTATCTGTGTGAAGTTTGTATGTTCTCCCTGTGTTTGCGTGGGTTTCCTCCGGGTGCTGTGGTTTCCTCCCACACTCCAAAAAACATACTGTTAGGTTAATTGGCTGCTATCAAAATTGACCCTAGTCTCTCCCTCTCTGTCTGTGTGTGAGTGTGTGTCTATATTAGGGAATTTAGACTGTAAGCTCCAATAGGGTAGGGACTGATGTGAATGGGTTCTCTGTACAGCGCTGCGCTATTAGTGACACTATATAAATAAATGATAATGAGGATGATGATGATATGTGTTTACTATGCCTATACACATAGCCAGCTTTCACACTTGATTGGCAGATTAATGCATCATTATTGCTAAGTTTGATAACAGTTGTCTAATACAGTGACACTGGTAGAGAAAACCACTATAGACATTCACATAAGCAGCTCTCATCATCATCATTTATGGCATAAGACTTCTTTAATTATACTAAGTTTTTGAGCAGGTCTGCATTATACTTAATTATATAAGGGAGATGTACTTTTAGTAAAAAGTAGCTCTCCAATTTCAAAAGTACATCAACGTAGTATTAATACTTTGACAAGTGAGGCTATTAGGACGAACGCACTTAAAGGGCGACAGGGTTTGTAACAAGCTGAATGATGACCTGGTGTGTTTTAACATGGGGTGGGGACCGACCAATGGGGGTCCATGTGGGAGGGACCTTGATAGAATATAGCAGGATGTACTTCCTGCTTTACTTCACTTGCAGCACGAGATCCAGAGGGATACCCAGCAGCGAGGAAAACGGATAAGTCCCATTTTGTGGTTTATTCTTTGTTTTATTGTATCCTTTTGCCCATTTCCATTTGCCTTTAACGTTCCCCCTCCCGTTATTATTTTAAAACCAGCCTTCTTCTTCTCCCCTTGTCTTTACCTGCCTCTCATTCGGCCTGCCCCCCCCCCCCTCTTCCTTCAGCCCCTCATTTACCGTTCCCGCCGTCACCCCCTCCCTTCGTTTGCCATTAGTTTCTTTCCCTCCAGCCACCAGCATAATGCCCCGTCCCAAGAGAAATGCTCCTCGCCCGGCACGCCTCAGGTCCCCCTCTCCCACCCCCTCCCGCCGCCATCTTACAGCCTCAGCCTCAGCCTCTGCCCTCCAAACCCCAGCCCTCACTCCAGACATGCCGCTAAGCGGCGATAATGCACGGCCCCCCCTGGGATCCTCTCCCGGGCACTCCCCAGCATTTCGCGCCACTAGGCGCAGCGGCGCCCCCTCCCCTCTCCCCCCGGCCGGTTCGCGCATGCGCAGAACGCGCGCTCCATCGCGCCCGGCCGGATCCAGCAGCGCAGCCAATCTATATGACATGGCTGCAGGGGCAGCCAGCGTTTCTGTCAGGGAGCTTAGCGGGCAGCCTCAGCGGTCCCAGCAAGTAGCCGTCACCCCCCCTCCCCAGGCTAACACATTAGGTGTCCTTTCAACCAGCCCTGTTGAGGATAGGAGCCATTCCCAGTTCAGATTATGTCCCATCACCCCTCCCGTGGCAGCCCACGGCTTCAGGTCACGAGGTCATAACCCTCCAGCACCCCACCAATTGCATTTCCCTCCCAGCCCATTCCTGCCCCATAGTAGTGGTGGATCAGCATGGGGGTCACAACATGGCAGAGGTCAAGAGTTCAGCAGGTCACAAGGACATACCTCGGGTCACGGGGAATACCAGCACCATGCGGGTGGGTGGGACACACTTCCTGCCAGGGCCTCAATGGATTTCAGTGACCGGTCCGAGGCGCCTGTATGGCCCTCTTCACGCCGGCAACGCCTGTCACCTCCAGCGTCTCGCCCATACACGTCACGAAGGGTCTCTTCCCCGGGGATCGTGGCGGGTGGGTTCACCCATAGGGGTCACGGGGTCAGGACTGATAACATTATAGTCGATTATCACCACTCCAGCGGCGGTAATTTAAGTCCAGGGCCTCTCCCCCTAGGGGGGCGGGCTACCTCCGGGTTTAGCGATCGGATGCGGCAGGAATTTTCTACGTTCCCTAGCCCTGACCATTTAGCGGCTTTCAACCCGTGTAACGTAGATAGAGACATCAACGCGGCGCGGCGGCGCTTGGACTATTTGCCCAGATCTCAGCTGACTGTTCCCCTTCCCGTTTCAGAGACTACTGTTACAAATCCGGAGTCGAGGGTCGGTCGGAACGATCGTTCGGGGTCCGAGTCTCGTGATATGAGGTCGGCAGGGTCCAGGGAGGATGCGGTCCGGGACACGGCTGGTGGACAGGTCGCGGCAACTGCACTCGGGGAGACGTCTGTCGGTGCTGGGAATACCGCTCCTGTCGGTGAGTCCATTTCCGTTAACACACATAAATCACACTTGTTGGCATCACCTGTCTTATCTACCAGCAGTGGGTCCTCCGGCTCGGGGGACAGGCCCAGAAAATTAATTAAGTTGTTAGAAACAGAATTGTTAGGAAAACGGAGTAAGCACACACCCCAATCAGGAGACACAGACCAACCAGCGGCTCGTAGCGAATTGGGGCAGGTAGAATCCCTGGAAATTACACACGGCATAAGGCCTAGCGTACGTGATAGAATTAGGAGGGGCAAGTACGTGGATATGTACGCGTTAACCGGGGAAGATAGGAAGGCGCTGGCGGCCGCCTGTGAGAGGTCGGGAATGGGGGAGGAGAAATACAGATCCTTCTCTAGATGGGTTAATGCCTTCTCCATTTTCGCTACAATATATGTAGAGACCCGTCCCAGCGAACAAGCGGAGGTATGGAGGTATATGCACCTTATTAGTGGGATGTACGTAAAGGACGGCCCGGTAATTTGGAGGGCATATGACGAGCTTTTCAGGAAACGGATGAGTGGGCGTGAGAGACTTCCTCTGGGATCGAAAGACATTGACACCTGGCTGGAGTTAATGAGGCCCAGCAGTCAGTCTGCAGAGGGTAGCTCTGTCAGGCGGTTTCAAGGGCCGGGGAGGACGCAGAATGTCCTCCCCCCAAAAGGAAGGTGTTATGACTTCAATGCAGGGGCCTGTCAAAGAGGCTCAGCCTGCAGATTTAGACACATTTGCACGTCATGTAACGGCCATCACCCTGCCAACGAATGCGCAAAGTCCCGTGGAAGTGGGGGACGGGGAAGAGGCTCTGGCTCAGCTCTGCCGAGTCAAGGGGCCGTCGCCAATTGATTTGGTTGAGCTGGATAAGTGGCTGGGGTGGTTTGATGATAAGGTGACTGGGTCCCTTCTCCATGACGGCTTTCATTTTGGCTTTAAACTCCCGGTCCAAGGTAGCGTTTCCTCGGCAGCTCCGGTTAATCTGAAATCGGCGCTCGCTTTCCCAGAAGTATTAGACGAAAAAATAGGGAAGGAGGTTGGTTTGGGTCGCATGATTGGCCCGTTCCGACTTCCTCCTATTCCCAATCTGATTTTGTCCCCAGTAGGGGTAGTTCCCAAAAAAGCGGTAGGAAAGTTTAGATTGATCCAGCACTTGTCTCATCCTGCCGGTAAATCCGTGAATGACGCAATTGACGTTAATCTCAGTTCTGTCAGTTATCAGTCATTCGAATCGGCCCTAGCGCTGGTCCAGGAATGCGGCAGGGGCTCCTTGTTGGCCAAAGTGGATATCGAATCGGCGTTCAGATTGCTGCCCCTTCACCTTGAGTCGTATCAATTCATGGGTTTCCGGCATCGTGGTGAATACTACATCGATCGCTGCCTGCCCATGGGTTGTTCGATCTCATGCGCACTGTTCGAGAAATTTAGCGGTTTCTTGCATTGGTGCATTCAGGCCGGGACAGGGTGTCGGTGGATCGCGCATTATCTTGACGACTTCCTGGTTATCGGGCCGCCTGGTACCACGGTTTGTCGAGATACGCTTTTTTCCACGGAGGCCTTGTTTAGGGTTTTAGGCGTTCCCATCGCAGCAGACAAGACGGAGGGCCCAATTACATGTCTCTCATTCCTCGGGATCGAGATTGACACGCTAGCAGGGATATGCAGGCTTCCAGCAGACAAGGTTACAAAGATGTATGAGGCTATCACAGAAGTGCTAGGGGCAAACGTTAGTACCCTGAGGTCGATACAGTCCCTGTTAGGGCGGTTCAACTTTGCCTGCCGTGTAATACCCATGGGGAGGGTTTTCTGTAGGAAGCTCCAAAGAGCCACAGCAGGTAGGAGTAGGCCACATGCAGTCATACAACTATCCAAGGTGGTTAGGGAGGATCTTCAGATATGGCTCATTTTTCTTAGGGGTTTTAATGGCAAGCGTATTTGGCCGTCACCTCCAGTAACAAACGGGGAAATTAACTTGTTCACAGACGCTGCTGGGGCATCCGGCTTTGGGGCTTATCTGGATGGACACTGGTGTGCAGATAGCTGGCCCGATGATTGGCACAGGGATGGGACCACTAGGAACTTGTTGGTTCTTGAATTATTCCCGATTGTGGTGGCAATTGAATTATGGGCACCCGTTTTGCGGGGTAGGCACATAGTTTTTTGGTGTGACAATTTGGGGGTGGTCCAGTCCATCAACAAGCAGAGTGCATCGGCCTACCAGGCAATATTGCTCTTGCGGCACCTAGTGTTGCGCTGTTTGCAGAATGACATTTCATTCAGGGCGAGGCATGTTCCGGGGGTGCAGAATAGCCTAGCAGATGCGTTGTCCCGATTCCACTGGGACAGGTTTCGCAGCCTTGCTCCTCACGCAGACCGTGTTGGTACCCCGTGTCCCCCTTGTGTTTGGCAGATCATCAAGCCGGCATAAGAGGCCTCGCGGAACAAGCGGTAGCTCCCTCCACCCTGAGATCCTATCAGGCGTCATGGAGACGGTGGTCGTTGTTCAGCAGGCAGAAAGACCAATCCGAGGCAGGTCAGAGAGATGCTATGCTAGCCTTTATGTGGGACAGATATTCCGAAGGTGATTCTAAGACCTCTATGGCATCTACCCTGGCTGGTATATCATTTATGGCCAAGCTGCAGGGTTACCCGGACGTTACCAAACAATTTTTAATTAATAAGGCCTTGAAGGGTTGGGGGAGAATCCGTCCTTCTCATAGCGATGCCCGTTTACCAATTACCCTTAACATCTTGGAGGATTTGATACGGAGAGTGGGTTTGGTTACCTCGGACAAATACGAGAAGCTTTTATTTAGTTTGGCTTTTTCCATGGCCTTTTTTGGGGCTTTTCGCATTTCGGAGCTGGTAGCTAGGTCCAGAGGGCATCAAGAGTCTGGGTTGAGAGCAGAACATGTCAGTCTGGGCGAAGGGACCTTTGCCTGCAAAATAGTTAGATCTAAGACTGATCAGAGCGGGAAGGGATCGTGGGTGCAGTTAGCTCCTCAACAGCTTCAGCATATCTGCCCGTTTAGGCTGGCGTCACAGTTTATGAGCAGGAGACCCCAGGCCAACTTGTTTCTGTGTCACAGTAATAGCATTCCTCTGACTAAATATCAATTTGCGGCCATTTTAAAGCGGACCTTACAGTCGCTTAATTTAAACAGCACCTTATACGGGACTCACTCATTTAGGATCGGGGCAGCTACATCTGCCGCTTTGGCTGGATCTTCTAACGAAGCTATAAAAGCTTTGGGCCGCTGGAAGTCCACGGCTTACCAGTCTTATGTGAGAATTGACAAAGTTATTGATTGAATGTTGTGTTGTTTAACAATTTATTGTGATTTGCAGTTTTTCTTTTCACACTTTCCTTCTCGTCTGAGCCTTCAAACCATCCCATCCCACTTCCCTTACCCATCCCATCTTCCCCTCCACTTGGTGGGCTACCCTGGGCTTTTCCGCTCGCCGCTTTAACGCGGGGGCGCGAAGGGATTTTCACCCGGGTTTCCCTGGGCGTAAGTCCTGATTAGTGGTGTGCAGCCGGGGTTTTTCCGGGTGTTGTTTACCTTCGCCTGGGTGGTCTGCTCCCTGTTTGTGTCTACCTTCCCTTACCCCCCTTCGTGTTACGTTTTTCTGTTAACAAGCACTTATCCTTCTTATACCTGTATACCACGCCTGTCTGTCTGCCCAATTCAATGATTTCATGCTAACATGGGTTCTCTGATTTCAGGTGATGGTGTTAGAACTAAGACGGTGTGGATCATCGGTCATTCGTTTGTTTTTTGGGCCGCTGGCCACCCCAGGTCAAAAAGTATCTCGGATAATTGCGGCACGGTGATTAGATGGTGGGGTAAAAGAGGTTTAGGCTGGCAGGACCTTATTCCGTGGTTGACTAGGCTCATAAAACAACAAGGCCCACCGGACGTTCTGGTTGTACATGCGGGAGGTAACGATTTAGGTAAGGGTAAATCATTAGATCTCATCGTTAAAATCAGAGAGGACCTACGTCAAATACATGAGGCGTGGCCAGACATCACTATTGGTTGGTCAGCACTCATTCCCCGTTTAGTATGGAGGACAGCCATTCCTATAAAAAAGATGACGGCTATGGTTAGGAAGCTAAATAGTGCCATCCGAAAAATAGTACGGTCCATGGGAGGCATAGTCATAGACCACCCGGGGTTAGGGGTAGAGGCACCACATCTTTTTAGACGGGACGGCGTTCACCTTAATGAAGAGGGTATGGGTTTCTTTATAGACAGGATTTACGGGGGAGTGGAGGCGTGTTTCGGTTAGTTGGTGGCGGGCTGCGGCGTCTGTAGGGCGCAGCGGGGTAGGAAGGCACTGCGTTCAGCGGCTGATTAGTGGGCGCACTGGTAGTTGGTCGTAGGTCACTGCCCCCTTTGATGTAACAGTAACTCCTTTTGGTCCTTCGGTGAGGAGGGTCCCTGTCCGGCTCGGTGAGGGAGGGCAGCGTGAGTTGTAAGGGGCAGTCACTCTGACGCCAACTCAGCGCTATGTATGTAGGGATTTGTTCCCCCGTGTTTTTTGCGGACTTACGGCGGTTTGCGCCAGTCCATTAAGTAATCGTGTGTGATCAGCTCGTGAGCTGTCCCGCAGTGCTCTTTCTCCGCCACCATAGGTTAGTTAATATAAAATCCTTATAATAAAATTCCTGCCAAGGTTTAATAACTTATTCAGGTCTCCGTGTCTTTATTTGCATGCTATGGTATAAAGTTAAGGTTAATGTGAAGTTTGTGGTAACATACACAGTGAGCCCTTTAAGATTTAAAGATTTTCTGGGATAAATGAAATACATTCCCAGCAGCCATCTCCCTTTGCCTCTATCTTATTGCATATTTTGTCCTAATGTGCTTTCATATTTACATGTCACCATGTTTCCATTGGCTAGTACCTTAAAGTCAGATGTCTGTCAAGCAAACTGACCAGTGACAGAATTGCTTTGTGAGGTTTACATCTTTATGACATCAAATGCTTCACATGAAAAATGCAGTTCATTGTCAAAAATCAGCTATATTAGGAGAGTGAGAATTGTGTTTTAGCATCAATTACACACTAAATATGCTGTCATTGTGTATGTTTAATGGATGTCTTTCAGTTTTAAAGATAGACAGACGGATAGATAGATAGAAAGATAGAAAGATAGATAGATAGAAAGATAGATAGATAGATAGATAGATAGATAGATAGATAGATAGATAGACAGACAGACAGACAGACTGATTTCAACTGGAAGCAGTGCTTACATATTGCTTAATTTTTGGTGGTTATTAAATAGTATGGGTAGGCAAGAAAAGTGCATATATCTTTTATTAGCATAAACTTACCCAAATGCGCTCTTGCATATTTAAGGCATTCAAAGTAATAATATTTCACAGCATTAATACAGTTATGTACTAGACTGGACAATGGTAAGCAGAGCCAGTACTTATATCAACAATGGCCTTATCTGTGTGAAGTTTGTATGTTCTCCCTGTGTTTGCGTGGGTTTCCTCCGGGTGCTGTGGTTTCCTCCCACACTCCAAAAAACATACTGTTAGGTTAATTGGCTGCTATCAAAATTGACCCTAGTCTCTCCCTCTCTGTCTGTGTGTGAGTGTGTGTCTATATTAGGGAATTTAGACTGTAAGCTCCAATAGGGTAAGGACTGATGTGAATGGGTTCTCTGTACAGCGCTGCGCTATTAGTGACACTATATAAATAAATGATAATGAGGATGATGATGATATGTGTTTACTATGCCTATACACATAGCCAGCTTTCACACTTGATTGGCAGATTAATGCATCATTATTGCTAAGTTTGATAACAGTTGTCTAATACAGTGACACTGGTAGAGAAAACCACTATAGACATTCACATAAGCAGCTCTCATCATCATCATTTATGGCATAAGACTTCTTTAATTATACTAAGTTTTTGAGCAGGTCTGCATTATACTTAATTATATAAGGGAGATGTACTTTTAGTAAAAAGTAGCTCTCCAATTTCAAAAGTACATCAACGTAGTATTAATACTTAGATTTAAAGATTTTCTGGGATAAATGAAATACATTCCCAGCAGCCATCTCCCTTTGCCTCTATCTTATTGCATATTTTGTCCTAATGTGCTTTCATATTTACATGTCACCATGTTTCCATTGGCTAGTACCTTAAAGTCAGATGTCTGTCAAGCAAACTGACCAGTGACAGAATTGCTTTGTGAGGTTTACATCTTTATGACATCAAATGCTTCACATGAAAAATGCAGTTCATTGTCAAAAATCAGCTATATTAGGAGAGTGAGAATTGTGTTTTAGCATCAATTACACACTAAATATGCTGTCATTGTGTATGTTTAATGGATGTCTTTCAGTTTTAAAGATAGATAGAAAGATAGAAAGATAGATAGATAGAAAGATAGATAGATAGATAGATAGATAGACAGACAGACAGACTGATTTCAACTGGAAGCAGTGCTTACATATTGCTTAATTTTTGGTGGTTATTAAATAGTATGGGTAGGCAAGAAAAGTGCATATATCTTTTATTAGCATAAACTTACCCAAATGCGCTCTTGCATATTTAAGGCATTCAAAGTAATAATATTTCACAGCATTAATACAGTTATGTACTAGACTGGACAATGGTAAGCAGAGCCAGTACTTATATCAACAATGGCCTTATCTGTGTGAAGTTTGTATGTTCTCCCTGTGTTTGCGTGGGTTTCCTCCGGGTGCTGTGGTTTCCTCCCACACTCCAAAAAACATACTGTTAGGTTAATTGGCTGCTATCAAAATTGACCCTAGTCTCTCCCTCTCTGTCTGTGTGTGAGTGTGTGTCTATATTAGGGAATTTAGACTGTAAGCTCCAATAGGGTAGGGACTGATGTGAATGGGTTCTCTGTACAGCGCTGCGCTATTAGTGACACTATATAAATAAATGATAATGAGGATGATGATGATATGTGTTTACTATGCCTATACACATAGCCAGCTTTCACACTTGATTGGCAGATTAATGCATCATTATTGCTAAGTTTGATAACAGTTGTCTAATACAATGACACTGGTAGAGAAAACCACTATAGACATTCACATAAGCAGCTCTCATCATCATCATTTATTGCATAAGACTTCTTTAATTATACTAAGTTTTTGAGCAGGTCTGCATTATACTTAATTATATAAGGGAGATGTACTTTTAGTAAAAAGTAGCTCTCCAATTTCAAAAGTACATCAACGTAGTATTAATACTTAGATTTAAAGATTTTCTGGGATAAATGAAATACATTCCCAGCAGCCATCTCCCTTTGCCTCTATCTTATTGCATATTTTGTCCTAATGTGCTTTCATATTTACATGTCACCATGTTTCCATTGGCTAGTACCTTAAAGTCAGATGTCTGTCAAGCAAACTGACCAGTGACAGAATTGCTTTGTGAGGTTTACATCTTTATGACATCAAATGCTTCACATGAAAAATGCAGTTCATTGTCAAAAATCAGCTATATTAGGAGAGTGAGAATTGTGTTTTAGCATCAATTACACACTAAATATGCTGTCATTGTGTATGTTTAATGGATGTCTTTCAGTTTTAAAGATAGACAGACGGATAGATAGATAGAAAGATAGAAAGATAGATAGATAGAAAGATAGATAGATAGATAGATAGATAGATAGATAGACAGACAGACAGACTGATTTCAACTGGAAGCAGTGCTTACATATTGCTTAATTTTTGGTGGTTATTAAATAGTATGGGTAGGCAAGAAAAGTGCATATATCTTTTATTAGCATAAACTTACCCAAATGCGCTCTTGCATATTTAAGGCATTCAAAGTAATAATATTTCACAGCATTAATACAGTTATGTACTAGACTGGACAATGGTAAGCAGAGCCAGTACTTATATCAACAATGGCCTTATCTGTGTGAAGTTTGTATGTTCTCCCTGTGTTTGCGTGGGTTTCCTCCGGGTGCTGTGGTTTCCTCCCACACTCCAAAAAACATACTGTTAGGTTAATTGGCTGCTATCAAAATTGACCCTAGTCTCTCCCTCTCTGTCTGTGTGTGAGTGTGTGTCTATATTAGGGAATTTAGACTGTAAGCTCCAATAGGGTAGGGACTGATGTGAATGGGTTCTCTGTACAGCGCTGCGCTATTAGTGACACTATATAAATAAAT
>NW_027448120.1:52500-55000 GCF_038048845.1 Mixophyes fleayi | reverse complement strand
CAGCTTTCACACTTGATTGGCAGATTAATGCATCATTATTGCTAAGTTTGATAACAGTTGTCTAATACAGTGACACTGGTAGAGAAAACCACTATAGACATTCACATAAGCAGCTCTCATCATCATCATTTATGGCATAAGACTTCTTTAATTATACTAAGTTTTTGAGCAGGTCTGCATTATACTTAATTATATAAGGGAGATGTACTTTTAGTAAAAAGTAGCTCTCCAATTTCAAAAGTACATCAACGTAGTATTAATACTTAGATTTAAAGATTTTCTGGGATAAATGAAATACATTCCCAGCAGCCATCTCCCTTTGCCTCTATCTTATTGCATATTTTGTCCTAATGTGCTTTCATATTTACATGTCACCATGTTTCCATTGGCTAGTACCTTAAAGTCAGATGTCTGTCAAGCAAACTGACCAGTGACAGAATTGCTTTGTGAGGTTTACATCTTTATGACATCAAATGCTTCACATGAAAAATGCAGTTCATTGTCAAAAATCAGCTATATTAGGAGAGTGAGAATTGTGTTTTAGCATCAATTACACACTAAATATGCTGTCATTGTGTATGTTTAATGGATGTCTTTCAGTTTTAAAGATAGACAGACGGATAGATAGATAGAAAGATAGAAAGATAGATAGATAGAAAGATAGAAAGATAGATAGATAGATAGATAGATAGATAGATAGATAGACAGACAGACAGACTGATTTCAACTGGAAGCAGTGCTTACATATTGCTTAATTTTTGGTGGTTATTAAATAGTATGGGTAGGCAAGAAAAGTGCATATATCTTTTATTAGCATAAACTTACCCAAATGCGCTCTTGCATATTTAAGGCATTCAAAGTAATAATATTTCACAGCATTAATACAGTTATGTACTAGACTGGACAATGGTAAGCAGAGCCAGTACTTATATCAACAATGGCCTTATCTGTGTGAAGTTTGTATGTTCTCCCTGTGTTTGCGTGGGTTTCCTCCCACACTCCAAAAAACATACTGTTAGGTTAATTGGCTGCTATCAAAATTGACCCTAGTCTCTCCCTCTCTGTCTGTGTGTGAGTGTGTGTCTATATTAGGGAATTTAGACTGTAAGCTCCAATAGGGTAGGGACTGATGTGAATGGGTTCTCTGTACAGCGCTGCGCTATTAGTGACACTATATAAATAAATGATAATGAGGATGATGATGATATGTGTTTACTATGCCTATACACATAGCCAGCTTTCACACTTGATTGGCAGATTAATGCATCATTATTGCTAAGTTTGATAACAGTTGTCTAATACAATGACACTGGTAGAGAAAACCACTATAGACATTCACATAAGCAGCTCTCATCATCATCATTTATTGCATAAGACTTCTTTAATTATACTAAGTTTTTGAGCAGGTCTGCATTATACTTAATTATATAAGGGAGATGTACTTTTAGTAAAAAGTAGCTCTCCAATTTCAAAAGTACATCAACGTAGTATTAATACTTAGATTTAAAGATTTTCTGGGATAAATGAAATACATTCCCAGCAGCCATCTGCCTCTATCTTATTGCATATTTTGTCCTAATGTGCTTTCATATTTACATGTCACCATGTTTCCATTGGCTAGTACCTTAAAGTCAGATGTCTGTCAAGCAAACTGACCAGTGACAGAATTGCTTTGTGAGGTTTACATCTTTATGACATCAAATGCTTCACATGAAAAATGCAGTTCATTGTCAAAAATCAGCTATATTAGGAGAGTGAGAATTGTGTTTTAGCATCAATTACACACTAAATATGCTGTCATTGTGTATGTTTAATGGATGTCTTTCAGTTTTAAAGATAGACAGACGGATAGATAGATAGAAAGATAGAAAGATAGATAGATAGATAGATAGATAGATAGATAGATAGATAGATAGATAGACAGACAGACAGACAGACTGATTTCAACTGGAAGCAGTGCTTACATATTGCTTAATTTTTGGTGGTTATTAAATAGTATGGGTAGGCAAGAAAAGTGCATATATCTTTTATTAGCATAAACTTACCCAAATGCGCTCTTGCATATTTAAGGCATTCAAAGTAATAATATTTCACAGCATTAATACAGTTATGTACTAGACTGGACAATGGTAAGCAGAGCCAGTACTTATATCAACAATGGCCTTATCTGTGTGAAGTTTGTATGTTCTCCCTGTGTTTGCGTGGGTTTCCTCCGGGTGCTGTGGTTTCCTCCCACACTCCAAAAAACATACTGTTAGGTTAATTGGCTGCTATCAAAATTGACCCTAGTCTCTCCCTCTCTGTCTGTGTGTGAGTGTGTGTCTATATTAGGGAATTTAGACTGTAAGCTCCAATAGGGTAAGGACTGATGTGAATGGGTTCTCTGTACAGCGCTGCGCTATTAGTGACACTATATAAATAAATGATAATGAGGATGATGATGATATGTGTTTACTATGCCTATACACATAGCCAGCTTTCACACTTGATTGGCAGATTA
>NW_027448120.1:22500-35000 GCF_038048845.1 Mixophyes fleayi | reverse complement strand
AAAGTACATCAACGTAGTATTAATACTTAGATTTAAAGATTTTCTGGGATAAATGAAATACATTCCCAGCAGCCATCTCCCTTTGCCTCTATCTTATTGCATATTTTGTCCTAATGTGCTTTCATATTTACATGTCACCATGTTTCCATTGGCTAGTACCTTAAAGTCAGATGTCTGTCAAGCAAACTGACCAGTGACAGAATTGCTTTGTGAGGTTTACATCTTTATGACATCAAATGCTTCACATGAAAAATGCAGTTCATTGTCAAAAATCAGCTATATTAGGAGAGTGAGAATTGTGTTTTAGCATCAATTACACACTAAATATGCTGTCATTGTGTATGTTTAATGGATGTCTTTCAGTTTTAAAGATAGACAGACGGATAGATAGATAGATAGATAGAAAGATAGAAAGATAGATAGATAGAAAGATAGAAAGATAGATAGATAGATAGATAGATAGATAGACAGACAGACAGACAGACTGATTTCAACTGGAAGCAGTGCTTACATATTGCTTAATTTTTGGTGGTTATTAAATAGTATGGGTAGGCAAGAAAAGTGCATATATCTTTTATTAGCATAAACTTACCCAAATGCGCTCTTGCATATTTAAGGCATTCAAAGTAATAATATTTCACAGCATTAATACAGTTATGTACTAGACTGGACAATGGTAAGCAGAGCCAGTACTTATATCAACAATGGCCTTATCTGTGTGAAGTTTGTATGTTCTCCCTGTGTTTGCGTGGGTTTCCTCCCACACTCCAAAAAACATACTGTTAGGTTAATTGGCTGCTATCAAAATTGACCCTAGTCTCTCCCTCTCTGTCTGTGTGTGAGTGTGTGTCTATATTAGGGAATTTAGACTGTAAGCTCCAATAGGGTAGGGACTGATGTGAATGGGTTCTCTGTACAGCGCTGCGCTATTAGTGACACTATATAAATAAATGATAATGAGGATGATGATGATATGTGTTTACTATGCCTATACACATAGCCAGCTTTCACACTTGATTGGCAGATTAATGCATCATTATTGCTAAGTTTGATAACAGTTGTCTAATACAATGACACTGGTAGAGAAAACCACTATAGACATTCACATAAGCAGCTCTCATCATCATCATTTATTGCATAAGACTTCTTTAATTATACTAAGTTTTTGAGCAGGTCTGCATTATACTTAATTATATAAGGGAGATGTACTTTTAGTAAAAAGTAGCTCTCCAATTTCAAAAGTACATCAACGTAGTATTAATACTTAGATTTAAAGATTTTCTGGGATAAATGAAATACATTCCCAGCAGCCATCTCCCTTTGCCTCTATCTTATTGCATATTTTGTCCTAATGTGCTTTCATATTTACATGTCACCATGTTTCCATTGGCTAGTACCTTAAAGTCAGATGTCTGTCAAGCAAACTGACCAGTGACAGAATTGCTTTGTGAGGTTTACATCTTTGACATCAAATGCTTCACATGAAAAATGCAGTTCATTGTCAAAAATCAGCTATATTAGGAGAGTGAGAATTGTGTTTTAGCATCAATTACACACTAAATATGCTGTCATTGTGTATGTTTAATGGATGTCTTTCAGTTTTAAAGATAGACAGACGGATAGATAGATAGAAAGATAGAAAGATAGATAGATAGATAGAAAGATAGATAGATAGATAGATAGATAGACAGACAGACAGACAGACTGATTTCAACTGGAAGCAGTGCTTACATATTGCTTAATTTTTGGTGGTTATTAAATAGTATGGGTAGGCAAGAAAAGTGCATATATCTTTTATTAGCATAAACTTACCCAAATGCGCTCTTGCATATTTAAGGCATTCAAAGTAATAATATTTCACAGCATTAATACAGTTATGTACTAGACTGGACAATGGTAAGCAGAGCCAGTACTTATATCAACAATGGCCTTATCTGTGTGAAGTTTGTATGTTCTCCCTGTGTTTGCGTGGGTTTCCTCCGGGTGCTGTGGTTTCCTCCCACACTCCAAAAAACATACTGTTAGGTTAATTGGCTGCTATCAAAATTGACCCTAGTCTCTCCCTCTCTGTCTGTGTGTGAGTGTGTGTCTATATTAGGGAATTTAGACTGTAAGCTCCAATAGGGTAGGGACTGATGTGAATGGGTTCTCTGTACAGCGCTGCGCTATTAGTGACACTATATAAATAAATGATAATGAGGATGATGATGATATGTGTTTACTATGCCTATACACATAGCCAGCTTTCACACTTGATTGGCAGATTAATGCATCATTATTGCTAAGTTTGATAACAGTTGTCTAATACAGTGACACTGGTAGAGAAAACCACTAGAGACATTCACATAAGCAGCTCTCATCATCATCATTTATGGCATAAGACTTCTTTAATTATACTAAGTTTTTGAGCAGGTCTGCATTATACTTAATTATATAAGGGAGATGTACTTTTAGTAAAAAGTAGCTCTCCAATTTCAAAAGTACATCAACGTAGTATTAATACTTAGATTTAAAGATTTTCTGGGATAAATGAAATACATTCCCAGCAGCCATCTCCCTTTGCCTCTATCTTATTGCATATTTTGTCCTAATGTGCTTTCATATTTACATGTCACCATGTTTCCATTGGCTAGTACCTTAAAGTCAGATGTCTGTCAAGCAAACTGACCAGTGACAGAATTGCTTTGTGAGGTTTACATCTTTATGACATCAAATGCTTCACATGAAAAATGCAGTTCATTGTCAAAAATCAGCTATATTAGGAGAGTGAGAATTGTGTTTTAGCATCAATTACACACTAAATATGCTGTCATTGTGTATGTTTAATGGATGTCTTTCAGTTTTAAAGATAGACAGACGGATAGAAAGATAGATAGATAGATAGATAGATAGACAGACAGACAGACAGACAGACAGACTGATTTCAACTGGAAGCAGTGCTTACATATTGCTTAATTTTTGGTGGTTATTAAATAGTATGGGTAGGCAAGAAAAGTGCATATATCTTTTATTAGCATAAACTTACCCAAATGCGCTCTTGCATATTTAAGGCATTCAAAGTAATAATATTTCACAGCATTAATACAGTTATGTACTAGACTGGACAATGGTAAGCAGAGCCAGTACTTATATCAACAATGGCCTTATCTGTGTGAAGTTTGTATGTTCTCCCTGTGTTTGCGTGGGTTTCCTCCGGGTGCTGTGGTTTCCTCCCACACTCCAAAAAACATACTGTTAGGTTAATTGGCTGCTATCAAAATTGACCCTAGTCTCTCCCTCTCTGTCTGTGTGTGAGTGTGTGTCTATATTAGGGAATTTAGACTGTAAGCTCCAATAGGGTAGGGACTGATGTGAATGGGTTCTCTGTACAGCGCTGCGCTATTAGTGACACTATATAAATAAATGATAATGAGGATGATGATGATATGTGTTTACTATGCCTATACACATAGCCAGCTTTCACACTTGATTGGCAGATTAATGCATCATTATTGCTAAGTTTGATAACAGTTGTCTAATACAATGACACTGGTAGAGAAAACCACTATAGACATTCACATAAGCAGCTCTCATCATCATCATTTATTGCATAAGACTTCTTTAATTATACTAAGTTTTTGAGCAGGTCTGCATTATACTTAATTATATAAGGGAGATGTACTTTTAGTAAAAAGTAGCTCTCCAATTTCAAAAGTACATCAACGTAGTATTAATACTTAGATTTAAAGATTTTCTGGGATAAATGAAATACATTCCCAGCAGCCATCTCCCTTTGCCTCTATCTTATTGCATATTTTGTCCTAATGTGCTTTCATATTTACATGTCACCATGTTTCCATTGGCTAGTACCTTAAAGTCAGATGTCTGTCAAGCAAACTGACCAGTGACAGAATTGCTTTGTGAGGTTTACATCTTTATGACATCAAATGCTTCACATGAAAAATGCAGTTCATTGTCAAAAATCAGCTATATTAGGAGAGTGAGAATTGTGTTTTAGCATCAATTACACACTAAATATGCTGTCATTGTGTATGTTTAATGGATGTCTTTCAGTTTTAAAGATAGACAGACGGATAGATAGATAGAAAGATAGAAAGATAGATAGATAGAAAGATAGATAGATAGATAGACAGACAGACAGACAGACTGATTTCAACTGGAAGCAGTGCTTACATATTGCTTAATTTTTGGTGGTTATTAAATAGTATGGGTAGGCAAGAAAAGTGCATATATCTTTTATTAGCATAAACTTACCCAAATGCGCTCTTGCATATTTAAGGCATTCAAAGTAATAATATTTCACAGCATTAATACAGTTATGTACTAGACTGGACAATGGTAAGCAGAGCCAGTACTTATATCAACAATGGCCTTATCTGTGTGAAGTTTGTATGTTCTCCCTGTGTTTGCGTGGGTTTCCTCCGGGTGCTGTGGTTTCCTCCCACACTCCAAAAAACATACTGTTAGGTTAATTGGCTGCTATCAAAATTGACCCTAGTCTCTCCCTCTCTGTCTGTGTGTGAGTGTGTGTCTATATTAGGGAATTTAGACTGTAAGCTCCAATAGGGTAGGGACTGATGTGAATGGGTTCTCTGTACAGCGCTGCGCTATTAGTGACACTATATAAATAAATGATAATGAGGATGATGATGATATGTGTTTACTATGCCTATACACATAGCCAGCTTTCACACTTGATTGGCAGATTAATGCATCATTATTGCTAAGTTTGATAACAGTTGTCTAATACAATGACACTGGTAGAGAAAACCACTATAGACATTCACATAAGCAGCTCTCATCATCATCATTTATTGCATAAGACTTCTTTAATTATACTAAGTTTTTGAGCAGGTCTGCATTATACTTAATTATATAAGGGAGATGTACTTTTAGTAAAAAGTAGCTCTCCAATTTCAAAAGTACATCAACGTAGTATTAATACTTAGATTTAAAGATTTTCTGGGATAAATGAAATACATTCCCAGCAGCCATCTCCCTTTGCCTCTATCTTATTGCATATTTTGTCCTAATGTGCTTTCATATTTACATGTCACCATGTTTCCATTGGCTAGTACCTTAAAGTCAGATGTCTGTCAAGCAAACTGACCAGTGACAGAATTGCTTTGTGAGGTTTACATCTTTGACATCAAATGCTTCACATGAAAAATGCAGTTCATTGTCAAAAATCAGCTATATTAGGAGAGTGAGAATTGTGTTTTAGCATCAATTACACACTAAATATGCTGTCATTGTGTATGTTTAATGGATGTCTTTCAGTTTTAAAGATAGACAGACGGATAGAAAGATAGAAAGATAGATAGATAGAAAGATAGATAGATAGATAGATAGATAGATAGATAGACAGACAGACAGACAGACAGACAGACTGATTTCAACTGGAAGCAGTGCTTACATATTGCTTAATTTTTGGTGGTTATTAAATAGTATGGGTAGGCAAGAAAAGTGCATATATCTTTTATTAGCATAAACTTACCCAAATGCGCTCTTGCATATTTAAGGCATTCAAAGTAATAATATTTCACAGCATTAATACAGTTATGTACTAGACTGGACAATGGTAAGCAGAGCCAGTACTTATATCAACAATGGCCTTATCTGTGTGAAGTTTGTATGTTCTCCCTGTGTTTGCGTGGGTTTCCTCCCACACTCCAAAAAACATACTGTTAGGTTAATTGGCTGCTATCAAAATTGACCCTAGTCTCTCCCTCTCTGTCTGTGTGTGAGTGTGTGTCTATATTAGGGAATTTAGACTGTAAGCTCCAATAGGGTAGGGACTGATGTGAATGGGTTCTCTGTACAGCGCTGCGCTATTAGTGACACTATATAAATAAATGATAATGAGGATGATGATGATATGTGTTTACTATGCCTATACACATAGCCAGCTTTCACACTTGATTGGCAGATTAATGCATCATTATTGCTAAGTTTGATAACAGTTGTCTAATACAATGACACTGGTAGAGAAAACCACTATAGACATTCACATAAGCAGCTCTCATCATCATCATTTATGGCATAAGACTTCTTTAATTATACTAAGTTTTTGAGCAGGTCTGCATTATACTTAATTATATAAGGGAGATGTACTTTTAGTAAAAAGTAGCTCTCCAATTTCAAAAGTACATCAACGTAGTATTAATACTTAGATTTAAAGATTTTCTGGGATAAATGAAATACATTCCCAGCAGCCATCTCCCTTTGCCTCTATCTTATTGCATATTTTGTCCTAATGTGCTTTCATATTTACATGTCACCATGTTTCCATTGGCTAGTACCTTAAAGTCAGATGTCTGTCAAGCAAACTGACCAGTGACAGAATTGCTTTGTGAGGTTTACATCTTTGACATCAAATGCTTCACATGAAAAATGCAGTTCATTGTCAAAAATCAGCTATATTAGGAGAGTGAGAATTGTGTTTTAGCATCAATTACACACTAAATATGCTGTCATTGTGTATGTTTAATGGATGTCTTTCAGTTTTAAAGATAGACAGACGGATAGATAGATAGAAAGATAGAAAGATAGATAGATAGAAAGATAGATAGATAGATAGATAGACAGACAGACAGACTGATTTCAACTGGAAGCAGTGCTTACATATTGCTTAATTTTTGGTGGTTATTAAATAGTATGGGTAGGCAAGAAAAGTGCATATATCTTTTATTAGCATAAACTTACCCAAATGCGCTCTTGCATATTTAAGGCATTCAAAGTAATAATATTTCACAGCATTAATACAGTTATGTACTAGACTGGACAATGGTAAGCAGAGCCAGTACTTATATCAACAATGGCCTTATCTGTGTGAAGTTTGTATGTTCTCCCTGTGTTTGCGTGGGTTTCCTCCGGGTGCTGTGGTTTCCTCCCACACTCCAAAAAACATACTGTTAGGTTAATTGGCTGCTATCAAAATTGACCCTAGTCTCTCCCTCTCTGTCTGTGTGTGAGTGTGTGTCTATATTAGGGAATTTAGACTGTAAGCTCCAATAGGGTAGGGACTGATGTGAATGGGTTCTCTGTACAGCGCTGCGCTATTAGTGACACTATATAAATAAATGATAATGAGGATGATGATGATATGTGTTTACTATGCCTATACACATAGCCAGCTTTCACACTTGATTGGCAGATTAATGCATCATTATTGCTAAGTTTGATAACAGTTGTCTAATACAGTGACACTGGTAGAGAAAACCACTATAGACATTCACATAAGCAGCTCTCATCATCATCATTTATGGCATAAGACTTCTTTAATTATACTAAGTTTTTGAGCAGGTCTGCATTATACTTAATTATATAAGGGAGATGTACTTTTAGTAAAAAGTAGCTCTCCAATTTCAAAAGTACATCAACGTAGTATTAATACTTAGATTTAAAGATTTTCTGGGATAAATGAAATACATTCCCAGCAGCCATCTCCCTTTGCCTCTATCTTATTGCATATTTTGTCCTAATGTGCTTTCATATTTACATGTCACCATGTTTCCATTGGCTAGTACCTTAAAGTCAGATGTCTGTCAAGCAAACTGACCAGTGACAGAATTGCTTTGTGAGGTTTACATCTTTATGACATCAAATGCTTCACATGAAAAATGCAGTTCATTGTCAAAAATCAGCTATATTAGGAGAGTGAGAATTGTGTTTTAGCATCAATTACACACTAAATATGCTGTCATTGTGTATGTTTAATGGATGTCTTTCAGTTTTAAAGATAGACAGACGGATAGATAGATAGAAAGATAGAAAGATAGATAGACAGACAGACAGACAGACTGATTTCAACTGGAAGCAGTGCTTACATATTGCTTAATTTTTGGTGGTTATTAAATAGTATGGGTAGGCAAGAAAAGTGCATATATCTTTTATTAGCATAAACTTACCCAAATGCGCTCTTGCATATTTAAGGCATTCAAAGTAATAATATTTCACAGCATTAATACAGTTATGTACTAGACTGGACAATGGTAAGCAGAGCCAGTACTTATATCAACAATGGCCTTATCTGTGTGAAGTTTGTATGTTCTCCCTGTGTTTGCGTGGGTTTCCTCCCACACTCCAAAAAACATACTGTTAGGTTAATTGGCTGCTATCAAAATTGACCCTAGTCTCTCCCTCTCTGTCTGTGTGTGAGTGTGTGTCTATATTAGGGAATTTAGACTGTAAGCTCCAATAGGGTAGGGACTGATGTGAATGGGTTCTCTGTACAGCGCTGCGCTATTAGTGACACTATATAAATAAATGATAATGAGGATGATGATGATATGTGTTTACTATGCCTATACACATAGCCAGCTTTCACACTTGATTGGCAGATTAATGCATCATTATTGCTAAGTTTGATAACAGTTGTCTAATACAGTGACACTGGTAGAGAAAACCACTATAGACATTCACATAAGCAGCTCTCATCATCATCATTTATGGCATAAGACTTCTTTAATTATACTAAGTTTTTGAGCAGGTCTGCATTATACTTAATTATATAAGGGAGATGTACTTTTAGTAAAAAGTAGCTCTCCAATTTCAAAAGTACATCAACGTAGTATTAATACTTAGATTTAAAGATTTTCTGGGATAAATGAAATACATTCCCAGCAGCCATCTCCCTTTGCCTCTATCTTATTGCATATTTTGTCCTAATGTGCTTTCATATTTACATGTCACCATGTTTCCATTGGCTAGTACCTTAAAGTCAGATGTCTGTCAAGCAAACTGACCAGTGACAGAATTGCTTTGTGAGGTTTACATCTTTATGACATCAAATGCTTCACATGAAAAATGCAGTTCATTGTCAAAAATCAGCTATATTAGGAGAGTGAGAATTGTGTTTTAGCATCAATTACACACTAAATATGCTGTCATTGTGTATGTTTAATGGATGTCTTTCAGTTTTAAAGATAGACAGACGGATAGATAGATAGAAAGATAGAAAGATAGATAGATAGACAGACAGACAGACAGACTGATTTCAACTGGAAGCAGTGCTTACATATTGCTTAATTTTTGGTGGTTATTAAATAGTATGGGTAGGCAAGAAAAGTGCATATATCTTTTATTAGCATAAACTTACCCAAATGCGCTCTTGCATATTTAAGGCATTCAAAGTAATAATATTTCACAGCATTAATACAGTTATGTACTAGACTGGACAATGGTAAGCAGAGCCAGTACTTATATCAACAATGGCCTTATCTGTGTGAAGTTTGTATGTTCTCCCTGTGTTTGCGTGGGTTTCCTCCGGGTGCTGTGGTTTCCTCCCACACTCCAAAAAACATACTGTTAGGTTAATTGGCTGCTATCAAAATTGACCCTAGTCTCTCCCTCTCTGTCTGTGTGTGAGTGTGTGTCTATATTAGGGAATTTAGACTGTAAGCTCCAATAGGGTAGGGACTGATGTGAATGGGTTCTCTGTACAGCGCTGCGCTATTAGTGACACTATATAAATAAATGATAATGAGGATGATGATGATATGTGTTTACTATGCCTATACACATAGCCAGCTTTCACACTTGATTGGCAGATTAATGCATCATTATTGCTAAGTTTGATAACAGTTGTCTAATACAATGACACTGGTAGAGAAAACCACTATAGACATTCACATAAGCAGCTCTCATCATCATCATTTATTGCATAAGACTTCTTTAATTATACTAAGTTTTTGAGCAGGTCTGCATTATACTTAATTATATAAGGGAGATGTACTTTTAGTAAAAAGTAGCTCTCCAATTTCAAAAGTACATCAACGTAGTATTAATACTTAGATTTAAAGATTTTCTGGGATAAATGAAATACATTCCCAGCAGCCATCTCCCTTTGCCTCTATCTTATTGCATATTTTGTCCTAATGTGCTTTCATATTTACATGTCACCATGTTTCCATTGGCTAGTACCTTAAAGTCAGATGTCTGTCAAGCAAACTGACCAGTGACAGAATTGCTTTGTGAGGTTTACATCTTTATGACATCAAATGCTTCACATGAAAAATGCAGTTCATTGTCAAAAATCAGCTATATTAGGAGAGTGAGAATTGTGTTTTAGCATCAATTACACACTAAATATGCTGTCATTGTGTATGTTTAATGGATGTCTTTCAGTTTTAAAGATAGACAGACGGATAGATAGATAGAAAGATAGAAAGATAGATAGATAGAAAGATAGATAGATAGACAGACAGACTGATTTCAACTGGAAGCAGTGCTTACATATTGCTTAATTTTTGGTGGTTATTAAATAGTATGGGTAGGCAAGAAAAGTGCATATATCTTTTATTAGCATAAACTTACCCAAATGCGCTCTTGCATATTTAAGGCATTCAAAGTAATAATATTTCACAGCATTAATACAGTTATGTACTAGACTGGACAATGGTAAGCAGAGCCAGTACTTATATCAACAATGGCCTTATCTGTGTGAAGTTTGTATGTTCTCCCTGTGTTTGCGTGGGTTTCCTCCCACACTCCAAAAAACATACTGTTAGGTTAATTGGCTGCTATCAAAATTGACCCTAGTCTCTCCCTCTCTGTCTGTGTGTGAGTGTGTGTCTATATTAGGGAATTTAGACTGTAAGCTCCAATAGGGTAGGGACTGATGTGAATGGGTTCTCTGTACAGCGCTGCGCTATTAGTGACACTATATAAATAAATGATAATGAGGATGATGATGATATGTGTTTACTATGCCTATACACATAGCCAGCTTTCACACTTGATTGGCAGATTAATGCATCATTATTGCTAAGTTTGATAACAGTTGTCTAATACAGTGACACTGGTAGAGAAAACCACTATAGACATTCACATAAGCAGCTCTCATCATCATCATTTATGGCATAAGACTTCTTTAATTATACTAAGTTTTTGAGCAGGTCTGCATTATACTTAATTATATAAGGGAGATGTACTTTTAGTAAAAAGTAGCTCTCCAATTTCAAAAGTACATCAACGTAGTATTAATACTTAGATTTAAAGATTTTCTGGGATAAATGAAATACATTCCCAGCAGCCATCTCCCTTTGCCTCTATCTTATTGCATATTTTGTCCTAATGTGCTTTCATATTTACATGTCACCATGTTTCCATTGGCTAGTACCTTAAAGTCAGATGTCTGTCAAGCAAACTGACCAGTGACAGAATTGCTTTGTGAGGTTTACATCTTTATGACATCAAATGCTTCACATGAAAAATGCAGTTCATTGTCAAAAATCAGCTATATTAGGAGAGTGAGAATTGTGCTTTAGCATCAATTACACACTAAATATGCTGTCATTGTGTATGTTTAATGGATGTCTTTCAGTTTTAAAGATAGACAGACGGATAGATAGATAGAAAGATAGAAAGATAGATAGATAGAAAGATAGATAGATAGACAGACAGACAGACTGATTTCAACTGGAAGCAGTGCTTACATATTGCTTAATTTTTGGTGGTTATTAAATAGTATGGGTAGGCAAGAAAAGTGCATATATCTTTTATTAGCATAAACTTACCCAAATGCGCTCTTGCATATTTAAGGCATTCAAAGTAATAATATTTCACAGCATTAATACAGTTATGTACTAGACTGGACAATGGTAAGCAGAGCCAGTACTTATATCAACAATGGCCTTATCTGTGTGAAGTTTGTATGTTCTCCCTGTGTTTGCGTGGGTTTCCTCCGGGTGCTGTGGTTTCCTCCCACACTCCAAAAAACATACTGTTAGGTTAATTGGCTGCTATCAAAATTGACCCTAGTCTCTCCCTCTCTGTCTGTGTGTGAGTGTGTGTCTATATTAGGGAATTTAGACTGTAAGCTCCAATAGGGTAGGGACTGATGTGAATGGGTTCTCTGTACAGCGCTGCGCTATTAGTGACACTATATAAATAAATGATAATGAGGATGATGATGATATGTGTTTACTATGCCTATACACATAGCCAGCTTTCACACTTGATTGGCAGATTAATGCATCATTATTGCTAAGTTTGATAACAGTTGTCTAATACAATGACACTGGTAGAGAAAACCACTATAGACATTCACATAAGCAGCTCTCATCATCATCATTTATTGCATAAGACTTCTTTAATTATACTAAGTTTTTGAGCAGGTCTGCATTATACTTAATTATATAAGGGAGATGTACTTTTAGTAAAAAGTAGCTCTCCAATTTCAAAAGTACATCAACGTAGTATTAATACTTAGATTTAAAGATTTTCTGGGATAAATGAAATACATTCCCAGCAGCCATCTCCCTTTGCCTCTATCTTATTGCATATTTTGTCCTAATGTGCTTTCATATTTACATGTCACCATGTTTCCATTGGCTAGTACCTTAAAGTCAGATGTCTGTCAAGCAAACTGACCAGTGACAGAATTGCTTTGTGAGGTTTACATCTTTATGACATCAAATGCTTCACATGAAAAATGCAGTTCATTGTCAAAAATCAGCTATATTAGGAGAGTGGGAATTGTGTTTTAGCATCAATTA
>NW_027448120.1:0-10000 GCF_038048845.1 Mixophyes fleayi | reverse complement strand
TCAAAGTAATAATATTTCACAGCATTAATACAGTTATGTACTAGACTGGACAATGGTAAGCAGAGCCAGTACTTATATCAACAATGGCCTTATCTGTGTGAAGTTTGTATGTTCTCCCTGTGTTTGCGTGGGTTTCCTCCGGGTGCTGTGGTTTCCTCCCACACTCCAAAAAACATACTGTTAGGTTAATTGGCTGCTATCAAAATTGACCCTAGTCTCTCCCTCTCTGTCTGTGTGTGAGTGTGTGTCTATATTAGGGAATTTAGACTGTAAGCTCCAATAGGGTAGGGACTGATGTGAATGGGTTCTCTGTACAGCGCTGCGCTATTAGTGACACTATATAAATAAATGATAATGAGGATGATGATGATATGTGTTTACTATGCCTATACACATAGCCAGCTTTCACACTTGATTGGCAGATTAATGCATCATTATTGCTAAGTTTGATAACAGTTGTCTAATACAGTGACACTGGTAGAGAAAACCACTATAGACATTCACATAAGCAGCTCTCATCATCATCATTTATTGCATAAGACTTCTTTAATTATACTAAGTTTTTGAGCAGGTCTGCATTATACTTAATTATATAAGGGAGATGTACTTTTAGTAAAAAGTAGCTCTCCAATTTCAAAAGTACATCAACGTAGTATTAATACTTAGATTTAAAGATTTTCTGGGATAAATGAAATACATTCCCAGCAGCCATCTCCCTTTGCCTCTATCTTATTGCATATTTTGTCCTAATGTGCTTTCATATTTACATGTCACCATGTTTCCATTGGCTAGTACCTTAAAGTCAGATGTCTGTCAAGCAAACTGACCAGTGACAGAATTGCTTTGTGAGGTTTACATCTTTATGACATCAAATGCTTCACATGAAAAATGCAGTTCATTGTCAAAAATCAGCTATATTAGGAGAGTGGGAATTGTGTTTTAGCATCAATTACACACTAAATATGCTGTCATTGTGTATGTTTAATGGATGTCTTTCAGTTTTAAAGATAGACAGACGGATAGATAGATAGAAAGATAGAAAGATAGATAGATAGAAAGATAGATAGATAGATAGACAGACAGACAGACTGATTTCAACTGGAAGCAGTGCTTACATATTGCTTAATTTTTGGTGGTTATTAAATAGTATGGGTAGGCAAGAAAAGTGCATATATCTTTTATTAGCATAAACTTACCCAAATACGCTCTTGCATATTTAAGGCATTCAAAGTAATAATATTTCACAGCATTAATACAGTTATGTACTAGACTGGACAATGGTAAGCAGAGCCAGTACTTATATCAACAATGGCCTTATCTGTGTGAAGTTTGTATGTTCTCCCTGTGTTTGCGTGGGTTTCCTCCGGGTGCTGTGGTTTCCTCCCACACTCCAAAAAACATACTGTTAGGTTAATTGGCTGCTATCAAAATTGACCCTAGTCTCTCCCTCTCTGTCTGTGTGTGAGTGTGTGTCTATATTAGGGAATTTAGACTGTAAGCTCCAATAGGGTAGGGACTGATGTGAATGGGTTCTCTGTACAGCGCTGCGCTATTAGTGACACTATATAAATAAATGATAATGAGGATGATGATGATATGTGTTTACTATGCCTATACACATAGCCAGCTTTCACACTTGATTGGCAGATTAATGCATCATTATTGCTAAGTTTGATAACAGTTGTCTAATACAATGACACTGGTAGAGAAAACCACTATAGACATTCACATAAGCAGCTCTCATCATCATCATTTATTGCATAAGACTTCTTTAATTATACTAAGTTTTTGAGCAGGTCTGCATTATACTTAATTATATAAGGGAGATGTACTTTTAGTAAAAAGTAGCTCTCCAATTTCAAAAGTACATCAACGTAGTATTAATACTTAGATTTAAAGATTTTCTGGGATAAATGAAATACATTCCCAGCAGCCATCTCCCTTTGCCTCTATCTTATTGCATATTTTGTCCTAATGTGCTTTCATATTTACATGTCACCATGTTTCCATTGGCTAGTACCTTAAAGTCAGATGTCTGTCAAGCAAACTGACCAGTGACAGAATTGCTTTGTGAGGTTTACATCTTTATGACATCAAATGCTTCACATGAAAAATGCAGTTCATTGTCAAAAATCAGCTATATTAGGAGAGTGGGAATTGTGTTTTAGCATCAATTACACACTAAATATGCTGTCATTGTGTATGTTTAATGGATGTCTTTCAGTTTTAAAGATAGACAGACGGATAGATAGATAGAAAGATAGATAGAAAGATAGATAGATAGATAGATAGACAGACAGACAGACTGATTTCAACTGGAAGCAGTGCTTACATATTGCTTAATTTTTGGTGGTTATTAAATAGTATGGGTAGGCAAGAAAAGTGCATATATCTTTTATTAGCATAAACTTACCCAAATGCGCTCTTGCATATTTAAGGCATTCAAAGTAATAATATTTCACAGCATTAATACAGTTATGTACTAGACTGGACAATGGTAAGCAGAGCCAGTACTTATATCAACAATGGCCTTATCTGTGTGAAGTTTGTATGTTCTCCCTGTGTTTGCGTGGGTTTCCTCCGGGTGCTGTGGTTTCCTCCCACACTCCAAAAAACATACTGTTAGGTTAATTGGCTGCTATCAAAATTGACCCTAGTCTCTCCCTCTCTGTCTGTGTGTGAGTGTGTGTCTATATTAGGGAATTTAGACTGTAAGCTCCAATAGGGTAGGGACTGATGTGAATGGGTTCTCTGTACAGCGCTGCGCTATTAGTGACACTATATAAATAAATGATAATTAGGATGATGATGATATGTGTTTACTATGCCTATACACATAGCCAGCTTTCACACTTGATTGGCAGATTAATGCATCATTATTGCTAAGTTTGATAACAGTTGTCTAATACAATGACACTGGTAGAGAAAACCACTATAGACATTCACATAAGCAGCTCTCATCATCATCATTTATTGCATAAGACTTCTTTAATTATACTAAGTTTTTGAGCAGGTCTGCATTATACTTAATTATATAAGGGAGATGTACTTTTAGTAAAAAGTAGCTCTCCAATTTCAAAAGTACATCAACGTAGTATTAATACTTAGATTTAAAGATTTTCTGGGATAAATGAAATACATTCCCAGCAGCCATCTCCCTTTGCCTCTATCTTATTGCATATTTTGTCCTAATGTGCTTTCATATTTACATGTCACCATGTTTCCATTGGCTAGTACCTTAAAGTCAGATGTCTGTCAAGCAAACTGACCAGTGACAGAATTGCTTTGTGAGGTTTACATCTTTATGACATCAAATGCTTCACATGAAAAATGCAGTTCATTGTCAAAAATCAGCTATATTAGGAGAGTGGGAATTGTGTTTTAGCATCAATTACACACTAAATATGCTGTCATTGTGTATGTTTAATGGATGTCTTTCAGTTTTAAAGATAGACAGACGGATAGATAGATAGAAAGATAGATAGATAGAAAGATAGATAGATAGATAGACAGACAGACAGACTGATTTCAACTGGAAGCAGTGCTTACATATTGCTTAATTTTTGGTGGTTATTAAATAGTATGGGTAGGCAAGAAAAGTGCATATATCTTTTATTAGCATAAACTTACCCAAATGCGCTCTTGCATATTTAAGGCATTCAAAGTAATAATATTTCACAGCATTAATACAGTTATGTACTAGACTGGACAATGGTAAGCAGAGCCAGTACTTATATCAACAATGGCCTTATCTGTGTGAAGTTTGTATGTTCTCCCTGTGTTTGCGTGGGTTTCCTCCGGGTGCTGTGGTTTCCTCCCACACTCCAAAAAACATACTGTTAGGTTAATTGGCTGCTATCAAAATTGACCCTAGTCTCTCCCTCTCTGTCTGTGTGTGAGTGTGTGTCTATATTAGGGAATTTAGACTGTAAGCTCCAATAGGGTAGGGACTGATGTGAATGGGTTCTCTGTACAGCGCTGCGCTATTAGTGACACTATATAAATAAATGATAATGAGGATGATGATGATATGTGTTTACTATGCCTATACACATAGCCAGCTTTCACACTTGATTGGCAGATTAATGCATCATTATTGCTAAGTTTGATAACAGTTGTCTAATACAATGACACTGGTAGAGAAAACCACTATAGACATTCACATAAGCAGCTCTCATCATCATCATTTATTGCATAAGACTTCTTTAATTATACTAAGTTTTTGAGCAGGTCTGCATTATACTTAATTATATAAGGGAGATGTACTTTTAGTAAAAAGTAGCTCTCCAATTTCAAAAGTACATCAACGTAGTATTAATACTTAGATTTAAAGATTTTCTGGGATAAATGAAATACATTCCCAGCAGCCATCTCCCTTTGCCTCTATCTTATTGCATATTTTGTCCTAATGTGCTTTCATATTTACATGTCACCATGTTTCCATTGGCTAGTACCTTAAAGTCAGATGTCTGTCAAGCAAACTGACCAGTGACAGAATTGCTTTGTGAGGTTTACATCTTTATGACATCAAATGCTTCACATGAAAAATGCAGTTCATTGTCAAAAATCAGCTATATTAGGAGAGTGGGAATTGTGTTTTAGCATCAATTACACACTAAATATGCTGTCATTGTGTATGTTTAATGGATGTCTTTCAGTTTTAAAGATAGACAGACGGATAGATAGATAGAAAGATAGAAAGATAGATAGATAGAAAGATAGATAGATAGACAGACAGACTGATTTCAACTGGAAGCAGTGCTTACATATTGCTTAATTTTTGGTGGTTATTAAATAGTATGGGTAGGCAAGAAAAGTGCATATATCTTTTATTAGCATAAACTTACCCAAATGCGCTCTTGCATATTTAAGGCATTCAAAGTAATAATATTTCACAGCATTAATACAGTTATGTACTAGACTGGACAATGGTAAGCAGAGACAGTACTTATATCAACAATGGCCTTATCTGTGTGAAGTTTGTATGTTCTCCCTGTGTTTGCGTGGGTTTCCTCCGGGTGCTGTGGTTTCCTCCCACACTCCAAAAAACATACTGTTAGGTTAATTGGCTGCTATCAAAATTGACCCTAGTCTCTCCCTCTCTGTCTGTGTGTGAGTGTGTGTCTATATTAGGGAATTTAGACTGTAAGCTCCAATAGGGTAGGGACTGATGTGAATGGGTTCTCTGTACAGCGCTGCGCTATTAGTGACACTATATAAATAAATGATAATGAGGATGATGATGATATGTGTTTACTATGCCTATACACATAGCCAGCTTTCACACTTGATTGGCAGATTAATGCATCATTATTGCTAAGTTTGATAACAGTTGTCTAATACAATGACACTGGTAGAGAAAACCACTATAGACATTCACATAAGCAGCTCTCATCATCATCATTTATTGCATAAGACTTCTTTAATTATACTAAGTTTTTGAGCAGGTCTGCATTATACTTAATTATATAAGGGAGATGTACTTTTAGTAAAAAGTAGCTCTCCAATTTCAAAAGTACATCAACGTAGTATTAATACTTAGATTTAAAGATTTTCTGGGATAAATGAAATACATTCCCAGCAGCCATCTCCCTTTGCCTCTATCTTATTGCATATTTTGTCCTAATGTGCTTTCATATTTACATGTCACCATGTTTCCATTGGCTAGTACCTTAAAGTCAGATGTCTGTCAAGCAAACTGACCAGTGACAGAATTGCTTTGTGAGGTTTACATCTTTATGACATCAAATGCTTCACATGAAAAATGCAGTTCATTGTCAAAAATCAGCTATATTAGGAGAGTGGGAATTGTGTTTTAGCATCAATTACACACTAAATATGCTGTCATTGTGTATGTTTAATGGATGTCTTTCAGTTTTAAAGATAGACAGACGGATAGATAGATAGAAAGATAGAAAGATAGATAGATAGAAAGATAGATAGATAGACAGACAGACAGACTGATTTCAACTGGAAGCAGTGCTTACATATTGCTTAATTTTTGGTGGTTATTAAATAGTATGGGTAGGCAAGAAAAGTGCATATATCTTTTATTAGCATAAACTTACCCAAATACGCTCTTGCATATTTAAGGCATTCAAAGTAATAATATTTCACAGCATTAATACAGTTATGTACTAGACTGGACAATGGTAAGCAGAGCCAGTACTTATATCAACAATGGCCTTATCTGTGTGAAGTTTGTATGTTCTCCCTGTGTTTGCGTGGGTTTCCTCCGGGTGCTGTGGTTTCCTCCCACACTCCAAAAAACATACTGTTAGGTTAATTGGCTGCTATCAAAATTGACCCTAGTCTCTCCCTCTCTGTCTGTGTGTGAGTGTGTGTCTATATTAGGGAATTTAGACTGTAAGCTCCAATAGGGTAGGGACTGATGTGAATGGGTTCTCTGTACAGCGCTGCGCTATTAGTGACACTATATAAATAAATGATAATGAGGATGATGATGATATGTGTTTACTATGCCTATACACATAGCCAGCTTTCACACTTGATTGGCAGATTAATGCATCATTATTGCTAAGTTTGATAACAGTTGTCTAATACAATGACACTGGTAGAGAAAACCACTATAGACATTCACATAAGCAGCTCTCATCATCATCATTTATTGCATAAGACTTCTTTAATTATACTAAGTTTTTGAGCAGGTCTGCATTATACTTAATTATATAAGGGAGATGTACTTTTAGTAAAAAGTAGCTCTCCAATTTCAAAAGTACATCAACGTAGTATTAATACTTAGATTTAAAGATTTTCTGGGATAAATGAAATACATTCCCAGCAGCCATCTCCCTTTGCCTCTATCTTATTGCATATTTTGTCCTAATGTGCTTTCATATTTACATGTCACCATGTTTCCATTGGCTAGTACCTTAAAGTCAGATGTCTGTCAAGCAAACTGACCAGTGACAGAATTGCTTTGTGAGGTTTACATCTTTATGACATCAAATGCTTCACATGAAAAATGCAGTTCATTGTCAAAAATCAGCTATATTAGGAGAGTGGGAATTGTGTTTTAGCATCAATTACACACTAAATATGCTGTCATTGTGTATGTTTAATGGATGTCTTTCAGTTTTAAAGATAGACAGACGGATAGATAGATAGAAAGATAGAAAGATAGATAGATAGAAAGATAGATAGATAGATAGATAGACAGACAGACAGACTGATTTCAACTGGAAGCAGTGCTTACATATTGCTTAATTTTTGGTGGTTATTAAATAGTATGGGTAGGCAAGAAAAGTGCATATATCTTTTATTAGCATAAACTTACCCAAATGCGCTCTTGCATATTTAAGGCATTCAAAGTAATAATATTTCACAGCATTAATACAGTTATGTACTAGACTGGACAATGGTAAGCAGAGCCAGTACTTATATCAACAATGGCCTTATCTGTGTGAAGTTTGTATGTTCTCCCTGTGTTTGCGTGGGTTTCCTCCGGGTGCTGTGGTTTCCTCCCACACTCCAAAAAACATACTGTTAGGTTAATTGGCTGCTATCAAAATTGACCCTAGTCTCTCCCTCTCTGTCTGTGTGTGAGTGTGTGTCTATATTAGGGAATTTAGACTGTAAGCTCCAATAGGGTAGGGACTGATGTGAATGGGTTCTCTGTACAGCGCTGCGCTATTAGTGACACTATATAAATAAATGATAATGAGGATGATGATGATATGTGTTTACTATGCCTATACACATAGCCAGCTTTCACACTTGATTGGCAGATTAATGCATCATTATTGCTAAGTTTGATAACAGTTGTCTAATACAATGACACTGGTAGAGAAAACCACTATAGACATTCACATAAGCAGCTCTCATCATCATCATTTATTGCATAAGACTTCTTTAATTATACTAAGTTTTTGAGCAGGTCTGCATTATACTTAATTATATAAGGGAGATGTACTTTTAGTAAAAAGTAGCTCTCCAATTTCAAAAGTACATCAACGTAGTATTAATACTTAGATTTAAAGATTTTCTGGGATAAATGAAATACATTCCCAGCAGCCATCTCCCTTTGCCTCTATCTTATTGCATATTTTGTCCTAATGTGCTTTCATATTTACATGTCACCATGTTTCCATTGGCTAGTACCTTAAAGTCAGATGTCTGTCAAGCAAACTGACCAGTGACAGAATTGCTTTGTGAGGTTTACATCTTTATGACATCAAATGCTTCACATGAAAAATGCAGTTCATTGTCAAAAATCAGCTATATTAGGAGAGTGGGAATTGTGTTTTAGCATCAATTACACACTAAATATGCTGTCATTGTGTATGTTTAATGGATGTCTTTCAGTTTTAAAGATAGACAGACGGATAGATAGATAGAAAGATAGAAAGATAGATAGATAGAAAGATAGATAGATAGATAGATAGACAGACAGACAGACTGATTTCAACTGGAAGCAGTGCTTACATATTGCTTAATTTTTGGTGGTTATTAAATAGTATGGGTAGGCAAGAAAAGTGCATATATCTTTTATTAGCATAAACTTACCCAAATGCGCTCTTGCATATTTAAGGCATTCAAAGTAATAATATTTCACAGCATTAATACAGTTATGTACTAGACTGGACAATGGTAAGCAGAGCCAGTACTTATATCAACAATGGCCTTATCTGTGTGAAGTTTGTATGTTCTCCCTGTGTTTGCGTGGGTTTCCTCCGGGTGCTGTGGTTTCCTCCCACACTCCAAAAAACATACTGTTAGGTTAATTGGCTGCTATCAAAATTGACCCTAGTCTCTCCCTCTCTGTCTGTGTGTGAGTGTGTGTCTATATTAGGGAATTTAGACTGTAAGCTCCAATAGGGTAGGGACTGATGTGAATGGGTTCTCTGTACAGCGCTGCGCTATTAGTGACACTATATAAATAAATGATAATGAGGATGATGATGATATGTGTTTACTATGCCTATACACATAGCCAGCTTTCACACTTGATTGGCAGATTAATGCATCATTATTGCTAAGTTTGATAACAGTTGTCTAATACAATGACACTGGTAGAGAAAACCACTATAGACATTCACATAAGCAGCTCTCATCATCATCATTTATTGCATAAGACTTCTTTAATTATACTAAGTTTTTGAGCAGGTCTGCATTATACTTAATTATATAAGGGAGATGTACTTTTAGTAAAAAGTAGCTCTCCAATTTCAAAAGTACATCAACGTAGTATTAATACTTAGATTTAAAGATTTTCTGGGATAAATGAAATACATTCCCAGCAGCCATCTCCCTTTGCCTCTATCTTATTGCATATTTTGTCCTAATGTGCTTTCATATTTACATGTCACCATGTTTCCATTGGCTAGTACCTTAAAGTCAGATGTCTGTCAAGCAAACTGACCAGTGACAGAATTGCTTTGTGAGGTTTACATCTTTATGACATCAAATGCTTCACATGAAAAATGCAGTTCATTGTCAAAAATCAGCTATATTAGGAGAGTGGGAATTGTGTTTTAGCATCAATTACACACTAAATATGCTGTCATTGTGTATGTTTAATGGATGTCTTTCAGTTTTAAAGATAGACAGACGGATAGATAGATAGAAAGATAGAAAGATAGATAGATAGAAAGATAGATAGACAGACAGACAGACTGATTTCAACTGGAAGCAGTGCTTACATATTGCTTAATTTTTGGTGGTTATTAAATAGTATGGGTAGGCAAGAAAAGTGCATATATCTTTTATTAGCATAAACTTACCCAAATACGCTCTTGCATATTTAAGGCATTCAAAGTAATAATATTTCACAGCATTAATACAGTTATGTACTAGACTGGACAATGGTAAGCAGAGCCAGTACTTATATCAACAATGGCCTTATCTGTGTGAAGTTTGTATGTTCTCCCTGTGTTTGCGTGGGTTTCCTCCGGGTGCTGTGGTTTCCTCCCACACTCCAAAAAACATACTGTTAGGTTAATTGGCTGCTATCAAAATTGACCCTAGTCTCTCCCTCTCT
>NW_027448119.1:0-75619 GCF_038048845.1 Mixophyes fleayi | reverse complement strand
TATTCGATTCATGATTCATGATTGTATTTATGATTCAATTCAAGATTCATGATTCGAATCATGATTCATGAATCATGATTCAATTCATGATTCATGATTCATTTCATGATTCATGATTCATGATTAAATTCATGATTCAATTCATGATTCAATTCATGATTCATTTCATGATTCATGATTTATGATTTGATTCAAGATCATGATTCATGAATCATGATTCGATTTTCATGAATCATGATTCGATTTCATGAATCATGATTCGATTCATGATTTATGAATCATGATTCGATTCATGATTCTTGATTCATGAATCATGATTTATGATTTATGAATCATGATTCATGATTCATGATTCGATATATGATTCATGATTCATGAATCATTCATGAATCATGAATCATGATTCGATTCATGATTCATGATTCAATTCATGATTCATGATTTGATTCATGATTCATGATTTATGATTCAATTCATGATTTATGATTTGATTCATGATTCATGATTCATGAATCATGATTCGATTTATAAATCATGATTCATAAATCATGATTCGATTCATGATTCATGAATCATGATTCAATTCATGATTCATGATTCATTTCATGATTCATGATTCATGATTAAATTCATGATTCAATTCAAGATTCATGATTTAAATCATGATTCATGATTCAATTCATGATTTAAATCATGATTCATGATTCAATTCATGATTCAATTCATGATTCATGATTCATGATTCAATTCATGATTCAATTCATGATTCAATTCATGATTCATGATTTATAAATCATGATTCAATTCATGATTCATGATTCAATTCATGTTTCATGATTCAATTCATGATTCAATTCATGATTCATGATAAAATTCATGATTCATGATTCAATTCATAATTCATGATTCATTATTCACTTTATGATTCATGATTCATTTTTAGATTCATGATTCAATTCATGATAACTGATTCATGATTCAATTCATGATTCAATTCATGATTCAATTCATGATTCATGATTCATTTCATGATTCATGATTAAATTCATGATTCAATTCAAGATTCATGATTTAAATCATGATTCATGATTCAATTCATGATTTAAATCATGATTCATGATTCAATTCATGATTCAATTCATGATTCATGATTCATGATTCAATTCATGATTCAATTCATGATTCAATTCATGATTCATGATTTATAAATCATGATTCAATTCATGATTCATGATTCAATTCATGATTCAATTCATGATTCATGATAAAATTCATGATTCATGATTCAATTCATAATTCATGATTCATTATTCACTTTATGATTCATGATTCATTTTTAGATTCATGATTCAATTCATGATAACTGATTCATGATTCAATTCATGATTCAATTCATGATTCAATTCATGATTCATGATTCATAAATCATGATTCAATTCATGATTCATGATTCAATTCATGATTCAATTCATGATTCATGATTCATAAATCATGATTCATGATTCAATTCATGATTCATGATTCACTTTATGATTCATGAATCATGATTTAAATCATGAATCAATTCATAATTCATGATTCATAATTCAATTTATGATTCATGATTCAATTCCTGATTCAATTCATGATTCATGAATTGATTCATGATTCATGATTCTTGATTTAATTCAGGATTCCTGATTCCTGATTCATGATTCAATTCATGATTCCTGATTCCTGATTCATGATTCAATTCATGATTCATGTTTCAATTCATGATTCATGATTTCATTCATCATTTAATTCATGATTCATGATTCAATTCATGAATTATGATTCATGATTCAATATATGATTAATGATTTAATTCATGACTCATGATTCATGATTCATGACTCATGATTCATGATTCATGATTCAATTCATGATTCATGATTCAATTCATGATTCATGATTTAATTCATGATTCATGATTCAATTCATGATTCATGATTCAATTCATGATTCATGATTCAATTCAAGATTCATGATTCAATTCATGATTCATGATTCAATTCATGATTCAATTCATGATTCATGATTCATGATTCAATTCATGACTCATGATTCATCATTCATAATTCAATTCATGATTCATGACTCATGATTCAAATCATGATTCATGATTCATGATTCAATTCATGATTCATGATTCAATTCATGATTCATGATTCATGATTCATTATTTGATTCATGATTCATGATTCATGATTCAATTCATGATTCATGATTCAATTCATGATTCATGATTCTATTCATGATTCATGATTCCTGATTCAATTCATGATTCATGATTCATTATTTGATTCATGATTCATGTTTCATGATTCAATTCATGATTCATGATTCAATTCATGATTCATGATTCAATTCATGATTCATGATTCAAATTTATGATTCAATTCATGATTCATGATTAATGATTCAATTCATTATTCAATTCATGATTTAATTCATGATTCATGATTCAATTCATGATTCATGTTTCATGATTCAATTCATGATTCATGATTCAATTCATGATTCAATTCATGATTCATGATTCAAATTTATGATTCAATTTATGATTCATGATTAATGATTCAATTCATGATTCAATTCATGATTTAATTCCTAATTCATGATTCATGACTCAATTCATGACTCATGATTCATGATTCATGATTTAATTCATGATTCATGATTCAATTCATGATTCAATTTGTGATTCATGATTCAAATCATGATTCATGACTCATGATTCAATTCATGATTCATGATTCAATTCATGATTCATGATTCAAATTTATGATTCAATTCATGATTCATGATTAATGATTCAATTCATGATTCATGATTCATGATTCATGACTCAATTCATGACTCATGATTCATGATTCATGATTTAATTCATGATTCCAAGATTCAATTCATGATTCAATTTGTGATTCATGATTCAATTCATGATTCATGACTCATGATTCAATTCATGATTCTTGATTCAATTCATGATTCTTGATTCAATTCATGATTCATGATTCAATATATGAGTCAATTCATGATTCATGATTCAATATATGAGTCAATTCATGATTCATGATTCAATTCATGATTCATGATTCAATTCATGATTAATGATTCAATTCATGTATCCTGATTCATGATTCATGATTCATGATTCATGATTCATGATTCAATTCATGATTCTTGATTCAAATTTATGATTCAATTCATGATTCATGATTCAATTCATCATTCAATTCATGATTCATGATTCAATTCATGGATTCATGAATCATGATTTAATTCATGATTCATGATTCAATTCATGATTCATGATTCTATTCATGATTCATTTCATGATTCATGATTTATGATTCAATTCATGATTTATGATTTGATTCATTATTCATGATTCATGAATCATGATTCGATTCATGATTCATGATTCATTATTCGATTCATGATTCATGATTCATGATTCATTATTCGATTTATGATTCATGATTCAAATCATGATTCCTGATTCCTGATTCATGATTCATGATTCAATTCATGATTCATGATTCAATTAATGATTCATGATTCAATTTATGATTCAATTCATGAGTCATGATTTATGATTCAATTCATGATTCATGATTCATGATTTAATTCATGATTCAATTCATATAGATTCATGATCATGATTCATGATTCAATTCATGATTCAATTCATGATTCATAATTCAATTTATGATTTATGATTCATGATTCATGATTCAATTCATGATTCAATTCATGATTCATGATTCATGATTCAATTCATGATTCAATTCATGATTCATGATTCAATTTATGATTTATGATTCATGATTCAATTCATGATTTATGATTTATGATTTGATTCAAGATTCATGATTCATGATTCGATTCATGATTCATGATTCAATTCATGATTCATGATTCAATATATGATTCAATTCATGATTCATGATTCAAATCATAATTCATGATTCATGATTCAATTCATTAATCATGATTTGATTCATGATTCAATTCATGATTCATGATTTAATTCATGATTCATGACTAATGATTCAATTCATGATTTATGATTCAATATATGATTCAATTCATGATTCATGATTCAAATCATAATTCATGATTCATGATTCAAGTCATTAATCATGATTCAATTCATGATTCATGATTCAATTCATGATTCATGATTTAATTCATGATTCATGACTCATGATTCAATTCATAATTCATGATTCAATTCATGATTAAATTCATGATTCATGATTCATTATTCGATTCTTGATTCATGATTCATGATTCAATTCATGATTCCTGATTCATAAATCATGATTCATGATTCATTATTCGATTTATGATTCATGATTCAATTCATGATTCCTGATTCAATTCCTGATTCAATTCATGATTCAATTCATGATTCAATTCATGATTCATGATTCAATTCATGATTCATGATTCAATATATGATTCAATTCATGATTCATGATTCAATTCATGACTCATGATTCATGATTTAATTCATGATTCAATTCATGATTCATGATTCATGATTCAAATCATGATTCAATTTATGATGCATAATTCAATTCGTGATTCATGAATCATGATTCGATTCAAGATTCATGATTCATGAATCATGATTCGATTCATGATTCATTATTCATGATTAAATTCATGATTCAATTCATGATTCATGATTTATGATTCAATTCATGATTTATAATCTGATTCAAGATTCATGATTCATTGAATCATGATTTGATTCATGATTCATGAATCATGATTCGATTCATGATTCATGATTCAATACATGATTCATGATTCAATTCATGATTCATGTTTTATGATTCCATTCATGATTCATGATTCAAATCATAATTAATGTTTCATGATTCAATTCATGATTCATGATTCAAATCATAATTTATGTTTCATGATTCAATTCGTTATTCATGATTCAATTCATGATTCATGATTCAATTCATGATTCATGATTCATGATTCATGATTCAATTCATGATTCATGATTCAATTCATGACTCATGATTCAATTCATGATTCATGTTTTCATAATTCAATTCATGATTCATGATTCATTTTCGATTCATGATTCAATTCATGATTCCTGATTCATAAATCATGATTCATTATTCATGATTTAATTCATGATTTAATTCATGATTCATGATTCATTTCATGATTCATGATTCAATTCCTGATTTAATTCATGATTCATGATTCAATACATGATTCATGATTCATGATTCAATTCATGATTCAATTCATGATTCATGATTTAATTCATGATTCATGATTCAATATATGATTCGATTAATCCATCATGATTCAAATCATGGCTCATGATTCATGATTCATTTCATGATTCATGATTCAATTTATGATTCATGATTCAATTCACGATTCAATTTATGATTCATGATTCATGATTTAATTCATGATTCAATTCATGATTCATGATTCAATATATGAGTCAATTCATGATTCATGATTCAAATCATAATTCATGATTCAAATCATGATTCATGATTTATTATTTGATTCATGATTCATGTTTCCTGATTCAATTCAATGTTTCCTGATTCATGATTCATGATTCATGATTAAATTCATGATTCATGATTCAATTCATGATTCTTGGTTCAAATTTATGATTCAATTCATGATTCATGATTCAATTCATGATTCAATTCATGATTCAATTCATGATTCATGATTCAATTCATGATTCAATTCATGACTCATGATTCATGATTCATGATTCATTTCATGATTCATGATTCATTTCATGATTCATGATTCAATTCATGATTCATGATTCAATTCATGATTCATGATTCATTATTTGATTCATGATTCATGATTCATGATTCAATTCATGATTCATGATTCAATTCATGATTCATGATTCATTATTTGATTCATGATTCATGATTCATGATTCAATTCATGTTTCCTGATTCATGAATTATGATTCAATTCATGATTCATGATTCATGATTCAATTCATGACTCATGATTCATGATTTAATTCATGATTCAATTCATGATTCATGATACAATTCATGATTCAATTCATGATTCATGATTCAATTCATGATTCATGAATCATGATTCGATTCATGATTCATGATTCAATTTATGATTCATGATTCGTGATTTAATTCATGATTCATGATTCAATTCATGATTCAATTCATGATTCATTTCATGATTCATGATTTATGATTTGATTCAAGATTCATGATTCATGAATCATGATTCGATTTTCATGAATCATGATTCGATTCATGATTTATGAATCATGATTCGATTCATGATTCTTGATTCATGAATCATGATTTATGATTTATGAATCGATTCATTATTCATGATTCATGATTCATGATTCGATATATGATTCATGATTCATGAATCATTCATGAATCATGAATCATGATTCGATTCATGATTCATGATTCAATTCATGATTCATGATTTGATTCATGATTCATGATTTATGATTCAATTTATGATTTATGATTTGATTCATGATTCATGATTCATGAATCATGATTCGATTTATAAATCATGATTCATACATCATGTTTCGATTCATGATTCATAATTCATGATTCATGATTCATAAATCTTGATTCAATTCATGATTCTTGATTCATGATTCGATTCATGATTCATGACTGTATTTATGATTCAATTCAAGATTCATGATTCGATTCATGATTCATGAATCATGATTCAATTCATGATTCATGATTCATTTCATGATTCATGATTCATGATTAAATTCATGATTCAATTCAAGATTCATGATTTAAATCATGATTCATGATTCAATTCATGATTCAATTCATGATTCATGATTCAATTCATGATTCAATTCATGATTCCATTCATGATTCATGATTTATAAATCATGATTCAATTCATGATTCATGATTCAATTCATGATTCAATTCATGATTCATGATAAAATTCATGATTCATGATTCAATTCATAATTCATGATTCATTATTCACTTTATGATTCATGATTCATTTTTAGATTCATGATTCAATTCATGATAACTGATTCATGATTCAATTCATGATTCAATTCATGATTCAATTCATGATTCATGATTCATTTCATGATTCATGATTCATGATTAAATTCATGATTCAATTCAAGATTCATGATTTAAATCATGATTCATGATTCAATTCATGATTTAAATCATGATTCATGATTCAATTCATGATTCAATTCATGATTCATGATTCATGATTCAATTCATGATTCAATTCATGATTCAATTCATGATTCATGATTTATAAATCATGATTCAATTCATGATTCATGATTCAATTCATGATTCATGATTCAATTCATGATTCAATTCATGATTCATGATAAAATTCATGATTCATGATTCAATTCATAATTCATGATTCATTATTCACTTTATGATTCATGATTCATTTTTAGATTCATGATTCAATTCATGATAACTGATTCATGATTCAATTCATGATTCAATTCATGATTCAATTCATGATTCATGATTCATAAATCATGATTCAATTCATGATTCATGATTCAATTCATGATTCAATTCATGATTCATGATAAAATTCATGATTCATGATTCAATTCATGATTCATGATTCACTTTATGATTCATGATTCATTTTTAGATTCATGATTCAATTCATAATTCATGATTCATAATTCAATTTATGATTCATGATTCAATTCCTGATTCAATTCATGATTCATGAATTGATTCATGATTCATGATTCTTGATTCAATTCAGGATTCCTGATTCCTGATTCATGATTCAATTCATGATTCCTGATTCCTGATTCATGATTCAATTCATGATTCATGTTTCAATTCATGATTCATGATTTCATTCATCATTTAATTCATGATTCATGATTCAATTCATGAATTATGATTCATGATTCAATATATGATTAATGATTTAATTCATGACTCATGATTCATGATTCATGATTCAATTCATGATTCATGATTCAATTCATGATTCATGATTTAATTCATGATTCATGATTCAATTCATGATTCATGATTCAATTCATGATTCATGATTCAATTCAAGATTCATGATTCAATTAATGATTCATGATTCAATTCATGATTCCATTCATGATTCATGATTCCATTCATGATTCATGATTCATGAATCCTGATTCGATTCATGATTCATGATTCATGAATCATGATTCATGATTCATGAATCATGATTCGATTCATGATTCATGATTCATGAATCATGATTCGATTCATGCTTCATGATTTATGAATCATGATTCGATTCATGATTCATGATTCATGAATCATGATTCGATTCATGATTCATGATACATGATTCATGAATCATGATTCGATTCATTATTCATGATTCATGAATCGATTCATGATTCATGATTCATGAATCATGATTCGATTCATTATTCATGATTCATGAATCATGATTCCATTCATGA
Organism: Mixophyes fleayi; assembly: GCF_038048845.1. Taxonomy (NCBI): domain Eukaryota; kingdom Metazoa; phylum Chordata; class Amphibia; order Anura; family Limnodynastidae; genus Mixophyes; species Mixophyes fleayi. Next base: position 67,086 of record NW_027448119.1, on the reverse strand, counting down.
TTCATGATTCCATTCATGATTCAAGATTCATGATTCGATTCATGATTTAATTCATGATTCATAATTCAATTCATGATTCAATTCATGATTTAATTCATGATTCATGATTCAATTCATGATTCATTATTCACTTTATGAGTCATGATTCAATTCATGATTCATGATTCAATTTATGATTCATGAATCAATTCAAGATTCATGATTCAATTCATGATTCATGATTCAATATATGATTCAATTCATGATTCATAATTCAATTCATGATTCATGATTCATGATTCAATTCAAGATTCATGATTTAATTCATGATTCAATTCATGATTCAATTCATGATTTATGATTCATGAATCATGATTCGATTCATGATTCATGATTCATAAATCATGATTCGATTCATGATTCATGATTCGATTCATGATTCATGATTCAATTCATGATTTAATTCATGATTCATGATTCAATTCATGATTAAATTCATGATTTAATTGATGATTCATGATTTGATTCATGATTCATGATTCAATTCATGATTCAATTCATGATTCATGATTCAATTCATGATTTGATTCATGATTCATGATTCAATTCATGATTTAATTCATGATTCATGATTCAATTCATGATTCATTATTCACTTTATGAGTCATGATTCAATTCATGATTCATGATTCAATTCATGATACAATTCATGATTCATGATAAAATTCATGATTCATGATTCAATTCATAATTCATGATTCATTATTCACTTTATGATTCATGATTCATTTTTAGATTCATGATTCAATTCATGATAACTGATTCATGATTCAATTCATGATTCAATTCATGATTCAATTCATGATTCATGATTCATAAATCATGATTCAATTCATGATTCATGATTCAATTCATGATTCAATTCATGATTCATGATAAAATTCATGATTCATGATTCAATTCATGATTCATGATTCACTTTATGATTCATGATTCATTTTTAGATTCATGATTCAATTCATAATTCATGATTCATAATTCAATTTATGATTCATGATTCAATTCCTTATTCAATTCCTGATTCATGAATTGATTCATGATTCATGATTCTTGATTCAATTCAGGATTCCTGATTCCTGATTCCTGATTCAATTCATGATTCCTGATTCCTGATTCATGATTCAATTCATGATTCATGTTTCAATTCATGATTCATGATTTCATTCATCATTTAATTCATGATTCATGATTCAATTCATGAATTATGATTCATGATTCAATATATGATTAATGATTTAATTCATGACTCATGATTCATGATTCATGATTCAATTCATGATGCATGATTCAATTCATGATTCATGATTTAATTCATGATTCATGATTCAATTCATGATTCATGATTCAATTCATGATTCCTGATTCATAAATCATGATTCATTATTCATGATTTAATTCATGATTTAATTCATGATTCATGATTCATTTCATGATTCATGATTCAATTCCTGATTTAATTCATGATTCATGATTCAATACATGATTCATGATTCATGATTCAATTCATGATTCAATTCATGATTCATGATTTAATTCATGATTCATGATTCAATATATGATTCGATTAATCCATCATGATTCAAATCATGGCTCATGATTCATGATTCATTTCATGATTCATGATTCAATTTATGATTCATGATTCAATTCACGATTCAATTTATGATTCATGATTCATGATTTAATTCATGATTCAATTCATGATTCATGATTCAATATATGAGTCAATTCATGATTCATGATTCAAATCATAATTCATGATTCAAATCATGATTCATGATTTATTATTTGATTCATGATTCATGTTTCCTGATTCAATTCATGTTTCCTGATTCATGATTCATGATTCATGATTAAATTCATGATTCATGATTCAATTCATGATTCTTGGTTCAAATTTATGATTCAATTCATGATTCATGATTCAATTCATGATTCAATTCATGATTCAATTCATGATTCATGATTCAATTCATGATTCAATTCATGACTCATGATTCATGATTCATGATTCATTTCATGATTCATGATTCATTTCATGATTCATGATTCAATTCATGATTCATGATTCAATTCATGATTCATGATTCATTATTTGATTCATGATTCATGATTCATGATTCAATTCATGATTCATGATTCAATTCATGATTCATGATTCATTATTTGATTCATGATTCATGATTCATGATTCAATTCATGTTTCCTGATTCATGAATTATGATTCAATTCATGATTCATGATTCATGATTCAATTCATGACTCATGATTCATGATTTAATTCATGATTCAATTCATGATTCATGATACAATTCATGATTCAATTCATGATTCATGATTCAATTCATGATTCATGAATCATGATTCGATTCATGATTCATGATTCAATTTATGATTCATGATTCGTGATTTAATTCATGATTCATGATTCAATTCATGATTCAATTCATGATTCATTTCATGATTCATGATTTATGATTTGATTCAAGATTCATGATTCATGAATCATGATTCGATTTTCATGAATCATGATTCGATTCATGATTTATGAATCATGATTCGATTCATGATTCTTGATTCATGAATCATGATTTATGATTTATGAATCATGATTCATTATTCATGATTCATGATTCATGATTCGATATATAATTCATGATTCATGAATCATTCATGAATCATGAATCATGATTCGATTCATGATTCATGATTCAATTCATGATTCATGATTTGATTCATGATTCATGATTTATGATTCAATTTATGATTTATGATTTGATTCATGATTCATGATTCATGAATCATGATTCGATTTATAAATCATGATTCATACATCATGTTTCGATTCATGATTCATAATTCATGATTCATGATTCATAAATCTTGATTCAATTCATGATTCTTGATTCATGATTCGATTCATGATTCATGACTGTATTTATGATTCAATTCAAGATTCATGATTCGATTCATGATTCATGAATCATGATTCAATTCATGATTCATGATTCATTTCATGATTCATGATTCATGATTAAATTCATGATTCAATTCAAGATTCATGATTTAAATCATGATTCATGATTCAATTCATGATTCAATTCATGATTCATGATTCAATTCATGATTCAATTCATGATTCCATTCATGATTCATGATTTATAAATCATGATTCAATTCATGATTCATGATTCAATTCATGATTCAATTCATGATTCATGATAAAATTCATGATTCATGATTCAATTCATAATTCATGATTCATTATTCACTTTATGATTCATGATTCATTTTTAGATTCATGATTCAATTCATGATAACTGATTCATGATTCAATTCATGATTCAATTCATGATTCAATTCATGATTCATGATTCATTTCATGATTCATGATTCATGATTAAATTCATGATTCAATTCAAGATTCATGATTTAAATCATGATTCATGATTCAATTCATGATTTAAATCATGATTCATGATTCAATTCATGATTCAATTCATGATTCATGATTCATGATTCAATTCATGATTCAATTCATGATTCAATTCATGATTCATGATTTATAAATCATGATTCAATTCATGATTCATGATTCAATTCATGATTCATGATTCAATTCATGATTCAATTCATGATTCATGATAAAATTCATGATTCATGATTCAATTCATAATTCATGATTCATTATTCACTTTATGATTCATGATTCATTTTTAGATTCATGATTCAATTCATGATAACTGATTCATGATTCAATTCATGATTCAATTCATGATTCAATTCATGATTCATGATTCATAAATCATGATTCAATTCATGATTCATGATTCAATTCATGATTCAATTCATGATTCATGATAAAATTCATGATTCATGATTCAATTCATGATTCATGATTCACTTTATGATTCATGATTCATTTTTAGATTCATGATTCAATTCATAATTCATGATTCATAATTCAATTTATGATTCATGATTCAATTCCTGATTCAATTCATGATTCATGAATTGATTCATGATTCATGATTCTTGATTCAATTCAGGATTCCTGATTCCTGATTCATGATTCAATTCATGATTCCTGATTCCTGATTCATGATTCAATTCATGATTCATGTTTCAATTCATGATTCATGATTTCATTCATCATTTAATTCATGATTCATGATTCAATTCATGAATTATGATTCATGATTCAATATATGATTAATGATTTAATTCATGACTCATGATTCATGATTCATGATTCAATTCATGATTCATGATTCAATTCATGATTCATGATTTAATTCATGATTCATGATTCAATTCATGATTCATGATTCAATTCATGATTCATGATTCAATTCAAGATTCATGATTCAATTAATGATTCATGATTCAATTCATGATTCCATTCATGATTCATGATTCCATTCATGATTCATGATTCATGAATCCTGATTCGATTCATGATTCATGATTCATGAATCATGATTCGATTCATGCTTCATGATTTATGAATCATGATTCGATTCATGATTCATGATTCATGAATCATGATTCGATTCATGATTCATGATACATGATTCATGAATCATGATTCGATTCATTATTCATGATTCATGAATCGATTCATGATTCATGATTCATGAATCATGATTCGATTCATTATTCATGATTCATGAATCATGATTCCATTCATGATTCATGATTCCATTCATGATTCAAGATTCATGATTCGATTCATGATTTAATTCATGATTCATAATTCAATTCATGATTCAATTCATGATTTAATTCATGATTCATGATTCAATTCATGATTCATTATTCACTTTATGAGTCATGATTCAATTCATGATTCATGATTCAATTTATGATTCATGAATCAATTCAAGATTCATGATTCAATTCATGATTCATGATTCAATATATGATTCAATTCATGATTCATAATTCAATTCATGATTCATGATTCATGATTCAATTCAAGATTCATGATTTAATTCATGATTCAATTCATGATTCAATTCATGATTTATGATTCATGAATCATGATTCGATTCATGATTCATGATTCATAAATCATGATTCGATTCATGATTCATGATTCGATTCATGATTCATGATTCAATTCATGATTTAATTCATGATTCATGATTCAATTCATGATTAAATTCATGATTTAATTGATGATTCATGATTTGATTCATGATTCATGATTCAATTCATGATTCAATTCATGATTCATGATTCAATTCATGATTTGATTCATGATTCATGATTCAATTCATGATTTAATTCATGATTCATGATTCAATTCATGATTCATTATTCACTTTATGAGTCATGATTCAATTCATGATTCATGATTCAATTCATGATTCAATTCATGATTCATGATAAAATTCATGATTCATGATTCAATTCATAATTCATGATTCATTATTCACTTTATGATTCATGATTCATTTTTAGATTCATGATTCAATTCATGATAACTGATTCATGATTCAATTCATGATTCAATTCATGATTCAATTCATGATTCATGATTCATAAATCATGATTCAATTCATGATTCATGATTCAATTCATGATTCAATTCATGATTCATGATAAAATTCATGATTCATGATTCAATTCATGATTCATGATTCACTTTATGATTCATGATTCATTTTTAGATTCATGATTCAATTCATAATTCATGATTCATAATTCAATTTATGATTCATGATTCAATTCCTTATTCAATTCCTGATTCATGAATTGATTCATGATTCATGATTCTTGATTCAATTCAGGATTCCTGATTCCTGATTCATGATTCAATTCATGATTCCTGATTCCTGATTCATGATTCAATTCATGATTCATGTTTCAATTCATGATTCATGATTTCATTCATCATTTAATTCATGATTCATGATTCAATTCATGAATTATGATTCATGATTCAATATATGATTAATGATTTAATTCATGACTCATGATTCATGATTCATGATTCAATTCATGATGCATGATTCAATTCATGATTCATGATTTAATTCATGATTCATGATTCAATTCATGATTCATGATTCAATTCATGATTCATGATTCAATTCAAGATTCATGATTCAATTAATGATTCATGATTCAATTCATGATTCCATTCATGATTCATGATTCCATTCATGATTCATGATTCATGAATCCTGATTCGATTCATGATTCATGATTCATGAATCATGATTCGATTCATGATTCATGATTCATGATTCATGAATCATGATTCGATTCATTATTCATGATTCATGAATCATGATTCCATTCATGATTCATGATTCCATTCATGATTCAAGATTCATGATTCGATTCATGATTTAATTCATGATTCATAATTCAATTCATGATTCAATTCATGATTTAATTCATGATTCATGATTCAATTCATGATTCATTATTCACTTTATGAGTCATGATTCAATTCATGATTCATGATTCAATTTATGATTCATGAATCAATTCAAGATTCATGATTCAATTCATGATTCATGATTCAATATATGATTCAATTCATGATTCATAATTCAATTCATGATTCATGATTCATGATTCAATTCAAGATTCATGATTTAATTCATGATTCAATTCATGATTCAATTCATGATTTATGATTCATGAATCATGATTCGATTCATGATTCATAAATCATGATTCGATTCATGATTCATGATTCGATTCATGATTCATGATTCAATTCATGATTTAATTCATGATTCATGATTCAATTCATGATTAAATTCATGATTTAATTGATGATTCATGATTTGATTCATGATTCATGATTCAATTCATGATTCAATTCATGATTCATGATTCAATTCATGATTTGATTCATGATTCATGATTAAATTCATGATTTAATTGATGATTCATGATTCAATTCATGATTAAATTCATGATTTAATTGATGATTCATCATTTAATTCATTATTCATGAATTACTTCATGAATCATGATTCAATTCATGATTAAATTCATGATTTAATTGATGATTCATCATTCAATTCATTATTCATGAATTACTTCATGAATGATGATTCAATTCATGATTCACGATTAAATTCATGATTCATGATTCAATTCATAATTCATGATTCATGATTCATGATTAGATTCATGATTTGATTCATGATTCATGATTCATGATTCAATTCATGATTCAATTCATGATTCAATTCATGATTCATGATTCAATTCATGATTCAATTCATGATTCATGATTCATGATTCAATTCATGATTCAAGATTCAATTTAAGATTCATGATTCAATTAAAGATTCATGATTCAATTCATGATTCAATTCATGATTCAAGATTCAATTTAAGATTCATGATTCAATTAAAGATTCATGATTCATTATTCAATTCATGATTCAATTCATGATTCATGATTCAATTAATGATTCAAGATTCAATTTAAGATTCATGATTCAAATAAAGATTCATGATTCATGATAAAATTCATGATTCATGATTCAATTCCTGATTCAATTCATGATTCATGATTCATGATTCAATTCATCATTCCTGATTCATGATTCAATTCATGATTCATGATTCAATTGATGATTCATGAATCGATTCATGATTCATGATTCATGATTTAATTCATGACTCATGATATATGATTCATGATTCAATTCATGATTCATGATTTGATTCATGATTCATGATTCATGAATCATGATTCGATTTATAAATCATGATTCATAAATCATGTTTCGATTCATGATGAATAATTCATGATTCATGATTCATAAATCTTGATTCAATTCATGATTCTTGATTCATGATTCGATTCATGATTCATGATTGTATTTATGATTCAATTCAAGATTCATGATTCGAATCATGATTCATGAATCATGATTCAATTCATGATTCATGATTCATTTCATGATTCATGATTCATGATTAAATTCATGATTCAATTCATGATTCAATTCATGATTCATTTCATGATTCATGATTTATGATTTGATTCAAGATTCATGATTCATGAATCATGATTCGATTTTCATGAATCATGATTCGATTTTCATGAATCATGATTCGATTCATGATTTATGAATCATGATTCGATTCATGATTCTTGATTCATGAATCATGATTTATGATTTATGAATCATGATTCATGATTCATGATTCATGATTCGATATATGATTCATGATTCATGAATCATTCATGAATCATGAATCATGATTCGATTCATGATTCATGATTCAATTCATGATTCATGATTTGATTCATGATTCATGATTTATGATTCAATTCATGATTTATGATTTGATTCATGATTCATGATTCATGAATCATGATTCGATTTATAAATCATGATTCATAAATCATGATTCGATTCATGATTCATGAATCATGATTCAATTCATGATTCATGATTCATTTCATGATTCATGATTCATGATTAAATTCATGATTCAATTCAAGATTCATGATTTAAATCATGATTCATGATTCAATTCATGATTTAAATCATGATTCATGATTCAATTCATGATTCAATTCATGATTCATGATTCATGATTCAATTCATGATTCAATTCATGATTCAATTCATGATTCATGATTTATAAATCATGATTCAATTCATGATTCATGATTCAATTCATGTTTCATGATTCAATTCATGATTCAATTCATGATTCATGATAAAATTCATGATTCATGATTCAATTCATAATTCATGATTCATTATTCACTTTATGATTCATGATTCATTTTTAGATTCATGATTCAATTCATGATAACTGATTCATGATTCAATTCATGATTCAATTCATGATTCAATTCATGATTCATGATTCATTTCATGATTCATGATTCATGATTAAATTCATGATTCAATTCAAGATTCATGATTTAAATCATGATTCATGATTCAATTCATGATTTAAATCATGATTCATGATTCAATTCATGATTCAATTCATGATTCATGATTCATGATTCAATTCATGATTCAATTCATGATTCAATTCATGATTCATGATTTATAAATCATGATTCAATTCATGATTCATGATTCAATTCATGATTCAATTCATGATTCATGATAAAATTCATGATTCATGATTCAATTCATAATTCATGATTCATTATTCACTTTATGATTCATGATTCATTTTTAGATTCATGATTCAATTCATGATAACTGATTCATGATTCAATTCATGATTCAATTCATGATTCAATTCATGATTCATGATTCATAAATCATGATTCAATTCATGATTCATGATTCAATTCATGATTCAATTCATGATTCATGATTCATAAATCATGATTCATGATTCAATTCATGATTCATGATTCACTTTATGATTCATGAATCATGATTTAAATCATGAATCAATTCATAATTCATGATTCATAATTCAATTTATGATTCATGATTCAATTCCTGATTCAATTCATGATTCATGAATTGATTCATGATTCATGATTCTTGATTTAATTCAGGATTCCTGATTCCTGATTCATGATTCAATTCATGATTCCTGATTCCTGATTCATGATTCAATTCATGATTCATGTTTCAATTCATGATTCATGATTTCATTCATCATTTAATTCATGATTCATGATTCAATTCATGAATTATGATTCATGATTCAATATATGATTAATGATTTAATTCATGACTCATGATTCATGATTCATGATTCAATTCATGATTCATGATTCAATTCATGATTCATGATTTAATTCATGATTCATGATTCAATTCATGATTCATGATTCAATTCATGATTCATGATTCAATTCAAGATTCATGATTCAATTCATGATTCATGATTCAATTCATGATTCCATTCATGATTCATGATTCCATTCATGATTCATGATTCCATTCATGATTCATGATTCATGAATCCTGATTCGATTCATGATTCATGATTCATGAATCATGATTCATGATTCATGAATCATGATTCGATTCATGATTCATGATTCATGAATCATGATTCGATTCATGCTTCATGATTCATGAATCATGATTTGATTCATGATTCATGATTCATGATTCATGATTCGATTCATGATTCATGATTCATGATTCATGAATCATGATTTGATTCATTATTCATGATTCATGAATCGATTCATGATTCATGATTCATGAATCATGATTCGATTCATTATTCATGATTCATGAATCATGATTCCATTCATGATTCATGATTCCATTCATGATTCAAGATTCATGATTCGATTCATGATTTAATTCATGATTCATAATTCAATTCATGATTCAATTCATGATTTAATTCATGATTCATGATTCAATTCATGATTCATTATTCACTTTATGAGTCATGATTCAATTCATGATTCATGATTCAATTTATGATTCATGAATCAATTCAAGATTCATGATTCAATTCATGATTCATGATTCAATATATGATTCAATTCATGATTCATAATTCAATTCATGATTCATGATTCAATTCAAGATTCATGATTTAATTCATGATTCAATTCATGATTCAATTCATGATTTATGATTCATGAATCATGATTCGATTCATGATTCATGATTCATAAATCATGATTCGATTCATGATTCATGATTCGATTCATGATTCATGATTCAATTCATGATTTAATTCATGATTCATGATTCAATTCATGATTAAATTCATGATTTAATTGATGATTCATGATTTGATTCATGATTCATGATTCAATTCATGATTCAATTCATGATTCATGATTCAATTCATGATTTGATTCATGATTCATGATTAAATTCATGATTTAATTGATGATTCATGATTCAATTCATGATTAAATTCATGATTTAATTGATGATTCATCATTCAATTCATTATTCATGAATTACTTCATGAATCATGATTCAATTCATGATTAAATTCATGATTTAATTGATGATTCATCATTCAATTCATTATTCATGAATTACTTCATGAATCATGATTCAATTCATGATTCATGATTAAATTCATGATTCATGATTCAATTCATAATTCATGATTCATGATTCATGATTAGATTCATGATTTGATTCATGATTCATGATTCATGATTCAATTCATGATTCAATTCATGATTCAATTCATGATTCAATTCATGATTCATGATTCAATTCATGATTCAATTCATGATTCATGATTCAATTCATGATTCATGATTCAATTCATGATTCAAGATTCAATTTAAGATTCATGATTCAATTAAAGATTCATGATTCATGATTCAATTCATGATTCAATTCATGATTCAAGATTCAATTTAAGATTCATGATTCAATTAAAGATTCATGATTCATTATTCAATTCATGATTCAATTCATGATTCATGATTCAATTAATGATTCAAGATTCAATTTAAGATTCATGATTCAAATAAAGATTCATGATTCATGATAAAATTCATGATTCATGATTCAATTCCTGATTCAATTCATGATTCATGATTCATGATTCAATTCATCATTCCTGATTCATGATTCAATTGATGATTCATGATTCAATTGATGATTCATGAATCGATTCATGATTCATGATTCATGATTTAATTCATGACTCATGATTCATGATTCATGATTCAATTCATGATTCATGATTTGATTCATGATTCATGATTCATGATTCAATTCATGATTAATTTAATGATTCATGATTTATAATTCAATTCATGATTTATGATTTGATTCATGATTCATGATTCATGATTCATGATTCATAAATCTTGATTCAATTCATGATTCTTGATTCATGATTCGATTCATGATTCATGATTGTATTTATGATTCAATTCAAGATTCATTATTCGATTCATGATTCATGAATCATGATTCGATTTTCATGAATCATGATTCGATTTTCATGAATCATGATTCGATTCATGATTTATGAATCATGATTCGATTCATGATTCTTGATTCATGAATCATGATTTATGATTTATGAATCATGATTCATGATTCATGATTCATGATTCATGATTCGATATATGATTCATGATTCATGAATCATTCATGAATCATGAATCATGATTCGATTCATGATTCATGATTCAATTCATGATTCATGATTTGATTCATGATTCATGATTTATGATTCAATTCATGATTTATGATTTGATTCATGATTCATGATTCATGAATCATTATTCGATTTATAAATCATGATTCATAAATCATGTTTCGATTCATGATTCATAATTCATGATTCATGATTCATAAATCTTGATTCAATTCATGATTCTTGATTCATGATTCGATTCATGATTCATGACTGTATTTATGATTCAATTCAAGATTCATGATTCGATTCATGATTCATGAATCATGATTCAATTCATGATTCATGATTCATTTCATGATTCATGATTCATGATTAAATTCATGATTCAATTCAAGATTCATGATTTAAATCATGATTCATGATTCAATTCATGATTTAAATCATGATTCATGATTCAATTCATGATTCAATTCATGATTCATGATTCATGATTCAATTCATGATTCAATTCATGATTCAATTCATGATTCATGATTTATAAATCATGATTCAATTCATGATTCATGATTCAATTCATGATTCATGATTCAATTCATGATTCAATTCATGATTCATGATAAAATTCATGATTCATGATTCAATTCATAATTCATGATTCATTATTCACTTTATGATTCATGATTCATTTTTAGATTCATGATTCAATTCATGATAACTGATTCATGATTCAATTCATGATTCAATTCATGATTCAATTCATGATTCATGATTCATAAATCATGATTCAATTCATGATTCATGATTCAATATATGATTCAATTCATGATTCAATTCATGATTCATGATAAAATTCATGATTCATGATTCAATTCATGATTCATGATTCACTTTATGATTCATGATTCATTTTTAGATTCATGATTCAATTCATAATTCATGATTCATAATTCAATTTATGATTCATGATTCAATTCCTGATTCAATTCATGATTCATGAATTGATTCATGATTCATGATTCTTGATTCAATTCAGGATTCCTGATTCCTGATTCATGATTCAATTCATGATTCCTGATTCCTGATTCATGATTCAATTCATGATTCATGTTTCAATTCATGATACATGATTTCATTCATCATTTAATTCATGATTCATGATTCAATTCATGAATTATGATTCATGATTCAATTCATGATTCATGATTCAATTCATGATTCATGATTTAATTCATGATTCATGATTCAATTCATGATTCATGATTCAATTCATGATTCATGATTCAATTCAAGATTCATGATTCAATTCATGATTCATGATTCAATTCATGATTCCATTCATGATTCATGATTCCATTCATGATTCATGATTCATGAATCCTGATTCGATTCATGATTCATGATTCATGAATCATGATTCATGATTCATGAATCATGATTCGATTCATGATTCATGATTCTTGAATCATGATTCGATTCATGCTTCATGATTCATGAATCATGATTCGATTCATGAATCATGATTCATGAATCATGATTCGATTCATGATTCATGATTCATGATTCATGAATCATGATTCGATTCATTATTCATGATTCATAAATCGATTCATGATTCATGATTCATAAATCATGATTCGATTCATTATTCATGATTCATGAATCATGATTCCATTCATGATTCATGATTCCATTCATGATTCAAGATTCATGATTCGATTCATGATTTAATTCATGATTCATAATTCAATTCATGATTCAATTCATGATTTAATTCATGATTCATGATTCAATTCATGATTCATTATTCACTTTATGAGTCATGATTCAATTCATGATTCATGATTCAATTTATGACTCATGAATCAATTCAAGATTCATGATTCAATTCATGATTCATGATTCAATATATGATTCAATTCATGATTCATAATTCAATTCATGATTCATGATTCATGATTCAATTCAAGATTCATGATTTAATTCATGATTCAATTCATGATTTATGATTCATGAATCATGATTCGATTCATGATTCATAAATCATGATTCGATTCATGATTCATGATTCGATTCATGATTCATGATTCAATTCATGATTTAATTCATGATTCATGATTCAATTCATTATTAAATTCATGATTTAATTGATGATTCATGATTTGATTCATGATTCATGATTCAATTCATGATTCAATTCATGATTCATGATTCAATTCATGATTTGATTCATGATTCATGATTAAATTCATGATTTAATTGAGGATTCATGATTCAATTCATGATTAAATTCATGATTTAATTGATGATTCATCATTCAATTCATTATTCATGAATTACTTCATGAATCATGATTCAATTCATGATTCATGATTAAATTCATGATTCATGATTCAATTCATAATTCATGATTCATGATTCATGATTAGATTCATGATTTGATTCATGATTCATGATTCATGATTCAATTCATGATTCAATTCATGATTCAATTCATGATTCAATTCATGATTCATGATTCAATTCATGATTCAATTCATGATTCATGATTCAATTCATGATTCAAGATTCAATTTAAGATTCATGATTCAATTAAAGATTCATGATTCATGATTCAATTCATGATTCAATTCATGATTCAAGATTCAATTTAAGATTCATGATTCAATTAAAGATTCATGATTCATGATTCAATTAATGATTCAAGATTCAATTTAAGATTCATGATTCAAATAAAGATTCATGATTCATGATAAAATTCATGATTCATGATTCAATTCCTGATTCAATTCATGATTCATGATTCATGATTCAATTCATCATTCCTGATTCATGATTCAATTCATGATTCATGATTCAATTGATGATTCATGAATCGATTCATGATTCATGATTCATGATTTAATTCATGACTCATGATTCATGATTCATGATTCAATTCATGATTCATGATTTGATTCATGATTCATGATTCATGATTCAATTCATGATTAATTTAATGATTCATGATTTATAATTCAATTCATGATTTATGATTTGATTCATGATTCATGATTCATGAATCATGATTCGATTTATAAATCATGATTCATAAATCATGTTTCGATTCATGATGAATAATTCATGATTCATGATTCATAAATCTTGATTCAATTCATGATTCTTGATTCATGATTCGATTCATGATTCATGATTGTATTTATGATTCAATTCAAGATTCATGATTCGAATCATGATTCATGAATCATGATTCAATTCATGATTCATGATTCATTTCATGATTCATGATTCATGATTAAATTCATGATTCAATTCAAGATTCATGATTTAAATCATGATTCATGATTCAATTCATGATTTAAATCATGATTCATGATTCAATTCATGATTCAATTCATGATTCATGATTCCTGATTCAATTCATGATTCAATTCATGATTCAATTCATGATTCATGATTCATAAATCATGATTCAATTCATGATTCATGATTCAATTCATGATTTATGATTCAATTCATGATTCAATTCATGATTCATGATAAAATTCATGATTCATGATTCAATTCATAATTCATGATTCATGATTCACTTTATGATTCATGATTCATTTTTAGATTCATGATTCAATTCATGATTCATGATTCAATTCATGATTCAATTCATGATTCATGATTCATAAATCATGGTTCAATTCATGATTCATGATTCAATTCATGATTCATGATTCAATTCATGATTCAATTCATGATTCATGATAAAATTCATGATTCATGATTCAATTCATAATTCATGATTCATGATTCACTTTATGATTCATGATTCATTTTTAGATTCATGATTCAATTCATAATTCATGATTCATAATTCAATTTATGATTCATGATTCAATTCCTGATTCAATTCATGATTCATGAATTGATTCATGATTCATGATTCATGATTCAATTCAGGATTCCTTATTCCCGATTCATGATTCAATTCATGATTCCTGATTCCTGATTCATGATTCAATTCATGATTCATGTTTCAATTCATGATTCATGATTTCATTCATCATTTAATTCATGATTCATGATTCAATTCATGAATTATGATTCATGATTCAATATATGATTAATGATTTAATTCATGACTCATGATTTATGATTCATGATTCAATTCATGATTCATGATTCAATTCATGATTCATGATTTAATTCATGATTCATGATTCAATTCATGATTCATGATTCAATTTATGATTCATGATTCAATTCAAGATTCATGATTCAATTCATGATTCATGATTCAAATTATGATTCCATTCATGATTCATGATTCAATTCATGATTCGATTCATGATTCATGATTCATGAATCATGATTCGATTCATGAATCATGATTCGATTCATGATTCATGATTCATGAATCATGATTCGATTCATGCTTCATGATTCATGAATCATGATTCGATTCATGATTCATGAATCATGATTCGATTAATGATTCGATTCATGATTCATGAATCATGATTCGATTCATGATTCATGATTCATGAATCATGATTCGATTCATTATTTATGATTCATGAATCATGATTCAATTCATGATTCATGATTCATAAATCATGATTTGATTCATGATTCATGATTCATGAATCGTGATTCGATTCATGATTCATGATTCATGAATCATGATTCGATTCATGATTCATGAATCATAATTCGATTCATGATTCATGATTCATGAATCATGATTCGATTCATGATTCATGATTCGATTCATGATTCATGATTCAATTCATGATTTAATTCATGATTCATGATTCAATTCATGATTCAATTCATGATTTAATTGATAATTCATGATTTGATTCATGATTCATGATTCAATTCATGATTTAATTCATGATTTAATTGATGATTCATGATTTGATTCATGATTCATGATTCAATTCATGATTTAATTCATGATTCATGATTCAATTCATGATTAAATTCATGATTTAATTGATGATTCATCATTCAATTCATTATTCATGAATTACTTCATGAATCATGATTCAATTCATGATTCATGATTCAATTCATGATTCATGATTCAATTCATGACTCATGATTCATGATTAAATTCAGGATTCATGATTCATTATTCGATTCATGATTCGATTCATGATTCATGATTCAATTCATGATTCATGATTCATGATTCAATTCATGATTCATTATTCGATTCATGATTCATGATTCAATTCATGATTCTTGATTCAATTCATGATTCATGCTTCAATTCATGATTCATGATTCAATTCATGATTCATGATTAAATTCATGATTCATGATTCAATTCATGATTCATGATTCATTTCATGATTCATGATTCAATTCATAATTCATGATTCAATTTATGATTCATGATTCAATTCAAGATTAATGATTCAATTCATGAATCATTTAATGATTCATGATTTATGATTCAATTCATGATTTATGATTCGATTCATGATTTATAAATCATAAATGATGATTCAATTCATGATTCATGATTCATGAATCATGATTCAATTCATGATCCATGATTTAATTCATGATTCATGATTCAATTCATGACTCATGATTCATGAATCATGATTCAATTCATGATTCATGATTCAATTTATGATTCATGATTCAATTCATGACTCATGATTCATGATTAAATTCAGGATTCATGATTCATTATTCGATTCATGATTCAATTCATTAATCATGATTCAATTCATGATTCATGATTCATGATTCAATTCATCATTCATTATTCGATTAATGATTCATGATTCATGATTCAATTCATGATTCATGATTCAATTCATGATTCATGCTTCAATTCATGATTCATGATACAATTCATGATTCATGATTAAATTCATGATTCATGATTCAATTCATGATTCATGATTCAATTCATGATTCATTTCATGATTCATGATTCAATTCATAATTCATGATTCAATTTATGATTCATGATTCAATTCATGATTCATGAATCATGATTCAATTCATGATTCATGATTCAATTTATGAATCATGATTCAATTCATGACTCATTATTTATGATTAAATTCAGGATTCATGATTCATTATTCGATTCATGATTCGATTCATGATTTATGATTCAATTCATGATTCATGATTCATGATTCAATTCATGATTCATTATTCGATTCATGATTCATGATTCAATTCATGATTCATGATTCAATTCATGATTCATGCTTCAATTCATGATTCATGATTCAATTAATGATTCATGATTAAATTCATGATTCATGATTCAATTCATGATTCATGATTCATGATTCAATTCATAATGCATGATTCAATTTATGATTCATGATTCAAATTAAGATTTATGATTCAATTCATGATTCATGATTCAATATATGATTCAATTCATGGATCATGATTCAATTCATGACTCATTTAATGATTCATGATTTATGATTCAATTAATGATTTATGATTCAATTAATGATTCATGATTCAATTCAAGATTCATGATTCAATTAATGATTCATGATTCAATATATAAATCACTTCAAGATTTAAGATTCAATTCATGATTCATTTAATGATTCATGATTCATGATTCAATTCATGATTCATGATTCATGATTCAATTCATGATTCATGATTAAATTCATGATCCATGATTCAATGCATAATTCATGATTCATGATTCAATTAATGATTCATGATTCAATTCATGATTCATGATTCATGATTCAATTCATGATTCATGATTAAACTCATGATCCATGATTCAATGCATAATTCATGATTCATGATTCAATTCATGATTCATGATTAAATTCATGATTCATGATTCAATTCATAATTCATGATTCATGATTCATGATTAGATTCATGATTTGATTCATGATTCATGATTCAATTCATGATTCAATTCATGATTCAATTCATGATTCATGATTCAATTCATGATTCAATTCATGATTCATGATTCAATTCATGATTCATGATTCAATTCATGATTCATGATTCAATTCATGATTCAAGATTCAATTTAAGATTCATGATTCAATTAAAGATTCATGATTCATGATTCAATTCATGATTCAATTCATGATTCAAGATTCAATTTAAGATTCATGATTCAATTAAAGATTCATGATTCATGATTCAATTCATGATTCAATTCATGATTCATGATTCAATTAATGATTCAAGATTCAATTTAAGATTCATGATTCAATAAAAGATTCATGATTCATGATTCAATTCATGATTCATGATTCAATTCCTGATTCAATTCATGATTCATGAATCGATTCATGATTCATGATTCAATTCATGATTCCTGATTCATGATTAAATTCATGATTCATGATTCAATTGATGATTCATGAATCGATTCATGATTAATGATTCATGAGTTAATTCATGACTCATGATTCATGATTCAATTCATGATTCATGATTTGATTCATGATTCATGATTCATGATTCAATTCATGATTAATTTAATGATTCATGATTTATGATTCAATCATGATTTATGATTCGATTTATAAATCATGATTCATAAATCATGTTTCGAATCATGATGAATACTTCATGAATCATGATTCGATTCATGATTCATGATTGTATTTATGATTCAATTCAAAATTCATGATTCGATTCATGATTCATGATTTATGATTCAATTCATGATTCAATTCATGATTCAATTCATGATTCATGATTCATAAATCATGATTCAATTCATGATTCATGATTCAATTCATGATTCATGATTCATGATTCAATTCATGATTCAATTCATTATTCATGATAAAATTAATGATTCATGATTCAATTCGTAATTCATGATTCATGATTCACTTTATGATTCATGATTCATTTTTAGATTCATGATTCAATTCATGATTCCTGATTCATGATTAAATTCATGATTCATAATTCAATTTATGATTCATGATTCAATTCCTGATTCAATTCATGATTCATGAATTGATTCATGATTCATGATTCATGATTCAATTCAGGATTCCTGATTCCTGATTCATGATTCAATTCATGATTCCTGATTCCTGATTCATGATTCAATTCATGATTCATGTTTCAATTCATGATTCATGATTTCATTCATCATTTAATTCATGATTCATGATTCAATTCATGAATTATGATTCATGATTCAATATATGATTCATGATTCATGATTTAATTCATGACTCATGATTCATGATTCATGATTCAATTCATGATTCATGATTCAATTCATGATTCATGATTTAATTCATGATTCATGATTCAATTCATGATTCATGATTCAATTCATGATTCATGATTCAATTCAAGATTCATGATTCAATTCATGATTCATGATTCAATTCATGATTCCATTCATGATTCATGATTCAATTCATGATTCGATTCATGATTCATGATTCATGAATCATGATTCGATTCATGATTCATGATTCATGAATCATGATTCGATTCATGCTTCATGATTCATGAATCATGATTCGATTCATGATTCATGAATCATGATTCGATTAATGATTCGATTCATGATTCATGAATCATGATTCGATTCATGATTCATGATTCATGAATCATGATTCGATTCATTATTCATGATTCATGAATCATGATTCCATTCATGATTCATGATTCCATTCATGATTCAAGATTCATGATTCCATTCATGATTTAATTCATGATTCATAATTCAATTCATGATTCAATTCATGATTTAATTCATGATTCATGATTCAATTCATGATTCATGATTCACTTTATGAGTCATGATTCAATTCATGATTCATGATTCAATTTATGATTCATGAATCAATTCAAGATTCATGATTCAATTCATGATTCATGATTCAATATATGATTCAATTCATGATTCATGATTCAATTCATGATTCATGATTCATGATTCAATTCATGATTCAATTCATGATTCAATTCATGATTCATGATTCATAAATCATGATTCAATTCATGATTCATGATTCAATTCATGATTCATGATTCATGATTCAATTCATGATTCAATTCATGATTCATGATAAAATTCATGATTCATGATTCAATTCATAATTCATGATTCATGATTCACTTTATGATTCATGATTCATTTTTAGATTCATGATTTAATTCATTATTCCTGATTCATGATTAAATTCATGATTCATAATTCAATTTATGATTCATGATTCAATTCCTGATTCAATTCATGATTCATGAATTGATTCATGATTCATGATTCATGATTCAATTCAGGACTCCTGATTCCTGATTCATGATTCAATTCATGATTTCTGAATCCTGATGAATGATTCAATTCATGATTCATGTTTCAATTCATGATTCATGATTTCATTCATCATTTAATTCATGATTCATGATTCAATTCATGAATTATGATTCATGATTCAATATATGATTCATGATTCATGATTTAATTCATGACTCATGATTCATAATTCATGATTCACTTCATGATTCATGATTCAATTCATGATTCATGATTTAATTCATGATTCATGATTCAATTCATGATTCATGATTCAATTCAAGATTCATGATTCAATTCATGATTCATGATTCAATTCATGATTCCATTCATGATTCATGATTCAATTCATGATTCCATTCATGATTCATGATTCATGAATCATGATTCGATTCATGCTTCATGATTCATGAATCATGATTCGATTCATGACTCATGATTCATGAATCATGATTCGATTCATGATTCATGAATCATGATTCGATTAATGATTCGATTCATGATTCATGAATCATGATTCGATTCATGATTCATGATTCATGAATCATGATTCGATTCATTATTCATGATTCATGAATTATGATTCCATTCATGATTCATGATTCCATTCATGATTCCATTCATGATTTAATTCATGATTCATAATTCAATTCATGATTCAATTCATGATTTAATTCATGATTCATGATTCAATTCATGATTCATGATTCACTTTATGAGTCATGATTCAATTCATGATTCATGATTCAATTTATAATTCATGAATCAATTCAAGATTCATGATTCAATTCATGATTCATGATTCAATATATGATTCAATTCATGATTCATGATTTAATTCATGATTCATGATTCATGATTCATGATTCATGATTCAATTCAAGATTCATGATTTAATTCATGATTCAATTCATGATTCAATTCATGATTTATGATTTATGAATCATGATTCGATTCATGATTCATGATTCATGAATCATAATTCGATTCATGATTCATGATTCATGAATCATGATTAGATTCATGATTCATGATTCAATTCATGATTAAATTCATGATATAATTGATGATTCATGATTCAATTCATGATTCATGATTCAATTCCTGACTCAATCATGATTCATGAATCGATTCATGATTCATGATTCATGATTCAATTCATGATTCATGATTCAATTGATGATTCATGAATCGATTCATGATTCATGATTCCATTCATGATTCATGATTCCATTCATGATTCAAGATTCATGATTCCATTCATGATTTAATTCATGATTCATAATTCAATTCATGATTCAATTCATGATTTAATTCATGATTCATGATTCAATTCATGATTCATGATTCAATTCATGATTCATGATTCACTTTATGAGTCATGATTCAATTCATGATTCATGATTCAATTTATGATTCATGAATCAATTCAAGATTCATGATTCAATATATGATTCAATTCATGATTCATGATTCAATTCATGATTCATGATTCATGATTCAATTCATGATTCAATTCATGATTCATGATTCATAAATCATGATTCAATTCATGATTCATGATTCAATTCATGATTCATGATTCATGATTCAATTCATGATTCAATTCATGATTCATGATAAAATTCATGATTCATGATTCAATTCATAATTCATGATTCATGATTCACTTTATGATTCATGATTCATTTTTAGATTCATGATTTAATTCATTATTCCTGATTCATGATTAAATTCATGATTCATAATTCAATTTATGATTCATGATTCAATTCCTGATTCAATTCATGATTCATGAATTGATTCATGATTCATGATTCATGATTCAATTCAGGACTCCTGATTCCTGATTCATGATTCAATTCATGATTTCTGAATCCTAATGAATGATTCAATTCATGATTCATGTTTCAATTCATGATTCATGATTTCATTCATCATTTAATTCATGATTCATGATTCAATTCATGAATTATGATTCATGATTCAATATATGATTCATGATTCATGATTTAATTCATGACTCATGATTCATAATTCATGATTCACTTCATGATTCATGATTCAATTCATGATTCATGATTTAATTCATGATTCATGATTCAATTCATGATTCATGATTCAATTCAAGATTCATGATTCAATTCATGATTCATGATTCAATTCATGATTCCATTCATGATCATGATTCAATTCATGATTCCATTCATGATTCATGATTCATGAATCATGATTCGATTCATGCTTCATGATTCATGAATCATGATTCGATTCATGACTCATGATTCATGAATCATGATTCGATTCATGATTCATGAATCATGATTCGATTAATGATTCGATTCATGATTCATGAATCATGATTCGATTCATGATTCATGATTCATGAATCATGATTCGATTCATTATTCATGATTCATGAATTATGATTCCATTCATGATTCATGATTCCATTCATGATTCCATTCATGATTTAATTCATGATTCATAATTCAATTCATGATTCAATTCATGATTTAATTCATGATTCATGATTCAATTCATGATTCATGATTCACTTTATGAGTCATGATTCAATTCATGATTCATGATTCAATTTATAATTCATGAATCAATTCAAGATTCATGATTCAATTCATGATTCATGATTCAATATATGATTCAATTCATGATTCATGATTTAATTCATGATTCATGATTCATGATTCATGATTCATGATTCAATTCAAGATTCATGATTTAATTCATGATTCAATTCATGATTCAATTCATGATTTATGATTTATGAATCATGATTCGATTCATGATTCATGATTCATGAATCATAATTCGATTCATGATTCATGATTCATGAATCATGATTAGATTCATGATTCATGATTCAATTCATGATTAAATTCATGATATAATTGATGATTCATGATTCAATTCATGATTCATGATTCAATTCCTGACTCAATTCATGATTCATGAATCGATTCATGATTCATGATTCATGATTCAATTCATGATTCATGATTCAATTGATGATTCATGAATCGATTCATGATTCATGATTCATGATTCAATTCATGATTCATGATTTGATTCATGATTCATGATTCATGATTCAATTCATGATTAATTTAATGATTCATGATTTATGATTTGATTCATGATTCATGATTCATGAATCATGATTCGATTTATAAATCAGGATTCATAAATCATGTTTCGATTCATGATGAATAATTCATGAATCATGATTCGATTCATGATTCATGATTGTATTTATGATTCAATTCAAGATTCATGATTCATTTCATGATTCATGATTCAATTCATGATTCAATTCTGATTCAATTCATGATTCAATTCATGATTCATGATTCATAAATCATGATTCAATTCATGATTCATGATTAAATTCATGATTCATGATTCATGATTCAATTCATGATTCAATTCATGATTCATGATAAAATTCATGATTCATGATTCAATTCATAATTCATGATTCATGATTCACTTTATGATTCATAATTCAATTTATGATTCATGATTCAATTCATGATTCATGATTAAATTCATGATTCATAATTCAATTTATGATTCATGATTCAATTCATGATTCATGAATTGATTCATGATTCATGATTCAATTCAGGATTCCTGATTCCTGATTCATGATTCAATTCATGATTCCTGATTCCTGATTCTTGATTCAATTCATGATTCCTGAATCCTGATTCATGATTTAATTCATGATTCATGTTTCAATTCATGATTCATGATTTCATTCATCATTTAATTCATGATTCATGATTCAATTCATGAATTATGATTCATGATTCAATATATGATTCATGATTCATGATTTAATTCATGACTCATGATTCATGATTCATGATTCAATTCATGATTCATGATTCAATTCATGATTCATGATTTAATTCATGATTCATGATTCAATTCATGATTCATGATTCAATTCAAGATTCATGATTCAATTCATGATTCATGATTCAATTCATGATTCCATTCATGATTCATGATTCAATTCATGATTCCATTCATGATTCATGATTCATGAATCATGATTCGATTCATGATTCATGATTCATGAATCATGATTCGATTCATGCTTCATGATTCATGAATCATGATTCGATTCATGACTCATGATTCATGAATCATGATTCGATTCATGATTCATGAATCATGATTCGATTCATGATTCATGAATCATGATTCGATTAATGATTCGATTCATGATTCATGAATCATGATTCGATTCATGATTCATGATTCATGAATCATGATTCGATTCATTATTCATGATTCATGAATCATGATTCCATTCATGATTCATGATTCCATTCATGATTTAATTCATGATTCATAATTGAATTCATGATTCAATTCATGATTTAATTCATGATTCATGATTCAATTCATGATTCATGATTCACTTTATGAGTCATGATTCAATTCATGATTCATGATTCAATTTATGATTCATGAATCAATTCAAGATTCATGATTCAATTCATGATTCATGATTCAATATATGATTCAATTCATGATTCATGATTCAATTCATGATTCATGATTCATGATTCAATTCAAGATTCATGATTTAATTCATGATTCAATTCATGATTCAATTCATGATTTATGATTCATGAATCATGATTCGATTCATGATTCATAATTCATAATTTATGATTCGATTCATGATTCATGATTCACAACTCATGATTTGATTCATGATTCATGAATCATGAATCATGATTCGATTCATGATTCATGATTCATGAATCATGAATCATGATTAGATTCATGATTCATGATTCGATTCATGATTCATGATTCAATTCATGATTAAATTCATGATTTAATTGATGATTCATGATTCGATTCATGATTCATGATTAAATTCATGATTTAATTCATGATTCATTATTCAATTCATGATTAAATTCATGATTTAATTGATGATTCATCATTCAATTCATTATTCATGAATTACTTCATGAATCATGATTCAATTCATGATTCATGATTCAATTCATGATTCATGATTCAATTCATGACTCATGATTCATGATTAAATTCAGGATTCATGATTCATTATTCGATTCATGATGCGATTCATGATTCATGATTCAATTCATGATTCATGATTCATGATTCAATTCATGATTCAATATTCGATTCATGATTCATGATTCAATTCATGATTCTTGATTCAATTAATGATTCATGCTTCAATTCATGATTCATGATTCAATTCATGATTCATGATTAAATTCATGATTCATGATTCAATTCATGATTCATGATTCATTTCATGATTCATGATTCAATTTATAATTCATGATTCAATTTATGATTCATGATTCAATTCAAGATTCATGATTCAATTCATGAATCATTTAATGATTCATGATTTATGATTCAATTCATGATTTATGATTTGATTCATGATTTATGATTCATAAATGATGATTCAATTCATGATTCATGATTCATGAATCATGATTCAATTCATGATTCATGATTCAATTTATGATTCATGATTCAATTCAGGATTCATGATTAATTATTCGATTCATGATTCGATTCATGATTCATGATTCAATTCATGATTCATGATTCATGATTCAATTCATGATTCATGATTCAATTCATGATTCATGCTTCAATTCATGATTCATGATTCAATTCATGATTCATGATTAAATTCATGATTCATGATTCAATTCATGATTCATGATTCATTTCATGATTCATGATTCAATTCATAATTCATGATTCAATTTATGATTCATGATTCAATTCATGATTCATGATTCAATTCATGACTCATGATTCATGATTCAATTCATGATTCATGATTCAATTCATGATTCATGATTCAATTCATGACTCATGATTCATGATTCAATTCATGATTCATGATTCAATTCATGATTCATGATTCAATTCATGATTCATGATTCAATTCATGACTCATGATTCATGAATCATGATTCAATTCATGACTCATGATTCATGATTAAATTCAGGATTCATGATTCATTATTCGATTCATGATTCGATTCATGATTCATGATTCATTATACGATTCATGCTTCAATTCATGATTCTTAATTCAATTCATGATTCATGCTTCAATTCATGATTCATGATTCAATTCATGATTCATGATTTAAATCATGATTCTTGATTCAATTCAAGATTCATGCTTCAATTCATGATTCATGATTCAATTCATGATTCATGATTTAAATCATGATTCATGATTTAAATCATGATTCATGATTCAATTCATATTTCAGTTCATGATTCATGATTCAATTCATGATTCAATTCATGATTCATAATTCATGATTCAATTCATGATTCAATTCATGATTCAATTCATGATTCATGATTCATAAATCATGATTCAATTCATGATTCATGATTCAATTCATGATTCATGATTCATGATTCAATTCATGATTCAATTCATGATTCATGATAAAATTCATGATTCATGATTCAATTCATAATTCATGATTCACTTTATGATTCATGATTCATTTTTAGATTCATGATTCAATTCATGATTCCTGATTCATGATTCAATTCCTGATTCAATTCATGATTCATGAATTGATTCATGATTCATGATTCAATTCAGGATTCCTTATTCCTGATTCATCATTCAATTCATGATTCCTGATTCCTGATTCATCATTCAATTCATGATTCATGTTTCAATTCATGATTCATGATTTCATTCATCATTTAATTCATGATTCATGGTTCAATTCATGATTCCTGATTCCTGATTCAATATATGATTCATGATTCATGATTTAATTCATGACTCATGATTCAATTCATGATTCATGATTTAATTCATGATTCATGATTCAATTCATGATTCATGATTCAATTCATGATTCATGATTCAATTCAAGATTCAAGATTCAATTCATGATTCATGATTCAATTCATGATTCAATTCATGATTCATGATTCAATTCATGATTCCATTCATGATTCATGATTCAATTCATGATTCCATTCATGATTCATGATTCATGAATCATGATTCGATTCATGATTCATGATTCATGAATCATGATTCGATTCATGCTTCATGATTCATGAATCATGATTCGATTCATGACTCATGATTCATGAATCATGATTCGATTCATGATTCATGAATCATGATTCGATTCATGATTCGATTCATGAATCATGAATCATGATTCGATTCATGATTCATGATTCATGAATCATGATTCCATTTATGATTCATGATTCCATTCATGATTCAAGATTCATGATTCCATTCATGATTTAATTCATGATTCATAATTCAATTCATGATTCAATTCATGATTTAATTCATGATTCATGATTCAATTCATGATTCATGATTCACTTTATGAGTCATGATTCAATTCATGATTCATGATTCAATTTATGATTCATGAATCAATTCAAGATTCATGATTCAATTCATGATTCATGATTCAATATATGATTCAATTCATGATTCAATTCATGATTCAATTCATGATTCAATTCAAGATTCATGATTTAATTCATGATTCAATTCATGATTCAATTCATGATTTATGATTCATGAATCATGATTCGATTCATGATTCATGATTCATAATTCATGATTCGATTCATGATTTATGATTCATAAATCATGATTTGATTCATGATTCATGATTCATGATTCGATTCATGATTCATGATTTATGAATCATGATTCGATTCATGATTCATGATTCATGAATCATAATTCGATTCATGATTCATGATTCATGAATCATGATTAGATTCATGATTCATGATTTAATTCATGATTAAATTCATGATTTAATTGATGATTCATGATTCAATTTATGATTCATGATTCAATTCCTGACTCAATTTATGATTCATGAATCGATTCATGATTTATGATTCCTGATTCATGATTCAATTGATGATTCATGATTCAATTGATGATTCATGAATCGATTCTTGATTCATGATTCAATTCATGATTCATGATTTGAGTCATGATTCATGATTCATGATTCAATTCATGATTAATTTAATGATTTATGATTTATGATTCAATTCATGATTTATGATTTGATTCATGATTCATGATTCATGAATCATGATTCGATTTATAAATCATGATTCATAAATCATGTTTCGATTCATGATGAATAATTCATGAATCATGATTCGATTCATGATTCATGATTGTATTTATGATTCAATTCAAGATTCATGATTCGATTCATGATTCATGATTCATGATTCAATTCATGATTCAATTCATGATTCATGATTCATGATTCAATTCATGATTCAATTCATGATTCAATTCATGATTCATGATTCAATTCATGATTCAATTCATGATTCAATTCATGATTCAATTCATGATTCATGATTCATAAATCATGATTCAATTCATGATTCATGATTCAATTCATGATTCATGATTCAATTCATGATTCATGATAAATTTCATGATTCATGATTCAATTCATAATTCATGATTCATGATTCACTTTATGATTCATGATTCATTTTTAGATTCATGATTCAATTCATGATTCATGATTAAATTCATGATTCATAATTCAATTTATGATTCATGATTCAATTCCTGATTCAATTCATGATTCATGAATTGATTCATGATTCATGATTCATGATTCAATTCAGGATTCCTGATTCCTGATTCCTGATTCATGATTCAATTCATGATTCCTTAATCCTGATTCATGATTCAATTCATGATTCATGTTTCAATTCATGATTCATGATTTCATTCATCATTTAATTCATGATTCATGATTCAATTCATGAATTATGATTCATGATTCAATATATGATTGATGATTCATTATTTAATTCATGACTCATGATTCATGATTCATGATTCAATTCATGATTCATGATTCAATTCATGATTCATGATTTAATTCATGATTCATGATTCAATTCATGATTCATGATTCAATTCAAGATTCATGATTCAATTCATAATTCATGATTCAATTCATGATTCCATTCATGATTCATGATTCAATTCATGATTCCATTCATGATTCATGATTCATGAATCATGATTCGATTCATGATTCATGAATCATGATTCGATTCATGATTCATGATTCATGAATCATGATTCGATTCATGATTCATGATTCATGAATCATGATTCGATTCATGATTCATGAATCATGATTCGATTAATGATTCGATTCATGATTCATGAATCATGATTCGATTCATGATTCATGATTCATGAATCATGATTCGATTCATTATTCATGATTCATGAATCATGATTCCATTCATGAATCATGATTCCATTCATGATTCCATTCATGATTTAATTCATGATTCATAATTCAATTCATGATTCAATTCATGATTTAATTCATGATTCATGATTCAATTCATGATTCATGATTCAATTTATGATTCATGAATCAATTCAAGATTCATGATTCAATTCATGATTCATGATTCAATTCATGATTCATGATTCACTTTATGAGTCATGATTCAATTCATGATTCATGATTCAATTTATGATTCATGAATCAATTCAAGATTCATGATTCAATTCATGATTCATGATTCAATATATGATTCAATTCATGATTCATGATTCAATTCATGATTCATGATTCATGATTCAATTCAAGATTCATGATTTAATTTATGATTCAATTCATGATTCAATTCATGATTTATGATTCATGAATCATGATTCGATTCATGATTCATAATTCATAATTCATGATTCGATTCATGATTCATGATTCATAAATCATGATTTGATTCATGATTCATGATTCATGAATCATGATTCGATTCATGATTCATGATTCATGAATCATGATTCGATTCATGATTCATGATTCATGAATCATAATTCGATTCATGATTCATGATTCATGAATCATGTTTAGATTCATGATTCATGATTCGATTCATGATTCATGATTCAATTCATGATTTAATTCATGATTCATGATTCAATTCATGATTAAATTCATGATTTAATTGATGATTCATGATTCGATTCATGATTCATGATTAAATTCATGATTTAATTCATGATTCATGATTCAATTCATGATTAAATTCATGATTTAATTGATGATTCATCATTCAATTCATTATTCATGAATTACTTCATGAATCATGATTCAATTCATGATTCATGATTCAATTCATGATTCATGATTCAATTCATGACTCATGATTCATGATTAAATTCAGGATTCATGATTCATTATTCGATTCATGATGCGATTCATGATTCATGATTCAATTCATGATTCATGATTCAATTCATGATTCATTATTCGATTCATGTTTCATGATTCAATTCATGATTCATGCTTCAATTCATGATTCATGATTCAATTCATGATTCATGATTAAATTCATGATTCATGATTCAATTCATGATTCATGATTCATTTCATGATTCATGATTCAATTTATAATTCATGATTCAATTTATGATTCATGATTCAATTCAAGATTCATGATTCAATTCATGAATCATTTAATGATTCATGATTTATGATTCAATTCATGAATCATGATTCAATTCATGATTCATGATTCAATTTATGATTCATGATTCAATTCATGACTCATGATTCATGATTAAATTCAGGATTCATGATTCATTATTCGATTCATGATTCGATTCATGATTCATGATTCAATTCATGATTCATGATTCAATATATGATTCAATTCATGATTCAATTCATGATTCAATTCATGATTCAATTCAAGATTCATGATTTAATTCATGATTCAATTCATGATTCAATTCATGATTTATGATTCATGAATCATGATTCGATTCATGATTCATGATTCATAATTCATGATTCGATTCATGATTTATGATTCATAAATCATGATTTGATTCATGATTCATGATTCATGATTCGATTCATGATTCATGATTTATGAATCATGATTCGATTCATGATTCATGATTCATGAATCATAATTCGATTCATGATTCATGATTCATGAATCATGATTAGATTCATGATTCATGATTTAATTCATGATTAAATTCATGATTTAATTGATGATTCATGATTCAATTTATGATTCATGATTCAATTCCTGACTCAATTTATGATTCATGAATCGATTCATGATTTATGATTCCTGATTCATGATTCAATTGATGATTCATGATTCAATTGATGATTCATGAATCGATTCATGATTCATGATTCAATTCATGATTCATGATTTGAGTCATGATTCATGATTCATGATTCAATTCATGATTAATTTAATGATTTATGATTTATGATTCAATTCATGATTTATGATTTGATTCATGATTCATGATTCATGAATCATGATTCGATTTATAAATCATGATTCATAAATCATGTTTCGATTCATGATGAATAATTCATGAATCATGATTCGATTCATGATTCATGATTGTATTTATGATTCAATTCAAGATTCATGATTCGATTCATGATTCATGATTCATGATTCAATTCATGATTCAATTCATGATTCATGATTCATGATTCAATTCATGATTCAATTCATGATTCAATTCATGATTCATGATTCAATTCATGATTCAATTCATGATTCAATTCATGATTCAATTCATGATTCAATTCATGATTCATGATTCATAAATCATGATTCAATTCATGATTCATGATTCAATTCATGATTCATGATTCAATTCATGATTCAATTCATGATTCATGATAAATTTCATGATTCATGATTCAATTCATAATTCATGATTCATGATTCACTTTATGATTCATGATTCATTTTTAGATTCATGATTCAATTCATGATTCATGATTAAATTCATGATTCATAATTCAATTTATGATTCATGATTCAATTCCTGATTCAATTCATGATTCATGAATTGATTCATGATTCATGATTCATGATTCAATTCAGGATTCCTGATTCCTGATTCCTGATTCATGATTCAATTCATGATTCCTTAATCCTGATTCATGATTCAATTCATGATTCATGTTTCAATTCATGATTCATGATTTCATTCATCATTTAATTCATGATTCATGATTCAATTCATGAATTATGATTCATGATTCAATATATGATTGATGATTCATTATTTAATTCATGACTCATGATTCATGATTCATGATTCAATTCATGATTCATGATTCAATTCATGATTCATGATTTAATTCATGATTCATGATTCAATTCATGATTCATGATTCAATTCAAGATTCATGATTCAATTCATAATTCATGATTCAATTCATGATTCCATTCATGATTCATGATTCAATTCATGATTCCATTCATGATTCATGATTCATGATTCATGAATCATGATTCGATTCATGATTCATGAATCATGATTCGATTCATGATTCATGATTCATGAATCATGATTCGATTCATGCTCATGATTCATGAATCATGATTCGATTCATGATTCATGAATCATGATTCGATTAATGATTCGATTCATGATTCATGAATCATGATTCGATTCATGATTCATGATTCATGAATCATGATTCGATTCATTATTCATGATTCATGAATCATGATTCCATTCATGAATCATGATTCCATTCATGATTCCATTCATGATTTAATTCATGATTCATAATTCAATTCATGATTCAATTCATGATTTAATTCATGATTCATGATTCAATTCATGATTCATGATTCAATTTATGATTCATGAATCAATTCAAGATTCATGATTCAATTCATGATTCATGATTCAATTCATGATTCATGATTCACTTTATGAGTCATGATTCAATTCATGATTCATGATTCAATTTATGATTCATGAATCAATTCAAGATTCATGATTCAATTCATGATTCATGATTCAATATATGATTCAATTCATGATTCATGATTCAATTCATGATTCATGATTCATGATTCAATTCAAGATTCATGATTTAATTTATGATTCAATTCATGATTCAATTCATGATTTATGATTCATGAATCATGATTCGATTCATGATTCATAATTCATAATTCATGATTCGATTCATGATTCATGATTCATAAATCATGATTTGATTCATGATTCATGATTCATGAATCATGATTCGATTCATGATTCATGATTCATGAATCATGATTCGATTCATGATTCATGATTCATGAATCATAATTCGATTCATGATTCATGATTCATGAATCATGTTAGATTCATGATTCATGATTCGATTCATGATTCATGATTCAATTCATGATTTAATTCATGATTCATGATTCAATTCATGATTAAATTCATGATTTAATTGATGATTCATGATTCGATTCATGATTCATGATTAAATTCATGATTTAATTCATGATTCATGATTCAATTCATGATTAAATTCATGATTTAATTGATGATTCATCATTCAATTCATTATTCATGAATTACTTCATGAATCATGATTCAATTCATGATTCATGATTCAATTCATGATTCATGATTCAATTCATGACTCATGATTCATGATTAAATTCAGGATTCATGATTCATTATTCGATTCATGATGCGATTCATGATTCATGATTCAATTCATGATTCATGATTCAATTCATGATTCATTATTCGATTCATGTTTCATGATTCAATTCATGATTCATGCTTCAATTCATGATTCATGATTCAATTCATGATTCATGATTAAATTCATGATTCATGATTCAATTCATGATTCATGATTCATTTCATGATTCATGATTCAATTTATAATTCATGATTCAATTTATGATTCATGATTCAATTCAAGATTCATGATTCAATTCATGAATCATTTAATGATTCATGATTTATGATTCAATTCATGAATCATGATTCAATTCATGATTCATGATTCAATTTATGATTCATGATTCAATTCATGACTCATGATTCATGATTAAATTCAGGATTCATGATTCATTATTCGATTCATGATTCGATTCATGATTCATGATTCAATTCATGATTCATGATTCAATTCATGATTCATGCTTCAATTCATGATTCTTGATTCAATTCATGATTCATGCTTCAATTCATGATTCATGATTCAATTCATGATTCATGATTAAATTCATGATTCATGATTCAATTAATGATTCATGATTCATTTCATGATTCATGATTCAATTCATAATTCATGATTCAATTTATTATTCATGATTCAATTCAAGATTCATGATTCAATTCATGAATCATTTAATGATTCATGATTTATGATTCAATTCATGATTTATGATTCGATTCATGATTTATGATTCAATTCATGACTCATGATTCATGATTAAATTCAGGATTCATGATTCATTATTCGATTCATGATTCGATTCATGATTCATGATTCAATTCATGATTCATGATTCATGATTCAATTCATGATTCATTATTCGATTCATGATTCATGATTCAATTCATGATTCATGATTAAATTCATGATTCATGATTCATTTCATGATTCATGATTCAATTCATAATTCATGATTCAATTTATGATTCATGATTCAATTCATGATTCATGAATCATGATTCAATTCATGATTCATGATTTAATTCATGATTCATGATTCAATTCATGACTCATGATTCATGAATCATGATTCAACTCATGATTCATGATTCAATTTATGATTCATGATTCAATTCATGACTCATGATTCATGATTAAATTCAGGATTCATGATTCATTATTCGATTCATGATTCGATTCATGATTCATGATTCAATTCATGATTCATGATTTAATTCATGATTCATTATTCGATTCATGATTCAATTCATGACTCATGATTCATGATTAAATTCAGGATTCATGATTCATTATTCGATTCATGATTCGATTCATGATTCATGATTCAATTCATGATTCATGATTTAATTCATGATTCATTATTCGATTCATGATTCATGATTCATGATTCAATTTATGATTCATGATTCGATTCATGATTCATGATTGTATTTATGATTCAATTCAAGATTCATGATTCGATTCATGATTGATGAATCATGATTCAATTCATGATTCATGATTCATTTCATGATTCATGATTCATGATTAAATTCATGATTCAATTCAAGATTCATGATTTAAATCATGATTCATGATTCAATTCATGATTTAATTCATGATTCATGATTCAATTCATGATTCAATTCATGATTCATGATTCATGATTCAATTCATGATTCAATTCATGATTCAATTCATGATTCAATTCATGATTCAATTCATGATTCATGATTCATAAATCATGATTCAATTCATGATTCATGATTCAATTCATGATTCATGATTCATGATTCAATTCATGATTCAATTCATGATTCATGATTCAATTCATAATTCATGATTCATGATTCACTTTATGATTCATGATTCATTTTTAGATTCATGATTCAATTCATGATTCCTGATTCAATTCAGGATTCCTGACTCCTGATTCATGATTCAATTCATGATTCCTGATTCCTGATTCATGATTCAATTCATGATTCATGTTTTAATTCATAATTCATGATTTCATTCATCATTTAGTTCATGATTCATGATTCAATTCATGAATTATGATTCATGATTCAATATATGATTCATGATTCATGATTTAATTCATGACTCATGATTCATGATTCATGATTCAATTCATGATTCATGATTCAATTCATGATTCATGATTTAATTCATGATTCATGTTTCAATTCGTGATTCATGATTCAATTCATGATTCATGGTTCAATTCAAGATTCATGATTCAATTCATGATTCATGATTCAATTCATGATTCCATTCATGATTCATGATTCAATTCATGATTCAATTCATGATTCCATTCATGATTCATGATTCAATTCATGATTCCATTCATGATTCATGATTCATGAATCATGATTCGATTCATGATTCATGATTCATGAATCATGATTCGATTCATGCTTCATGATTCATGAATCATGATTCGATTAATGACTCATGATTCATGAATCATGATTCGATTCATGATTCATGAATCATGATTCAATTAATGATTCGATTCATTATTCATGAATCATGATTTGATTCATGATTCATGATTCATGAATCATGATTCGATTCATTATTCATGATTCATTAATCATGATTCCATTCATGATTCATGATTCCATTCATGATTCAAGATTCATGATTCCATTCATGATTTAATTCATGATTCATAATTCAATTCATGATTCAATTCATGATTTAATTCATGATTCATGATTCAATTCATGATTCATGATTCACTTTATGAGTCATGATTCAATTCATGATTCATGATTCAATTTATGATTCATGAATTAATTCAAGATTCATGATTCGATTCATGATTCAATATATGATTCAATTCATGATTCATGATTCAATTCATGATTCATGATTCAATTCAAGATTCATGATTTAATTCATGATTCAATTCATGATTTAATTCATGATTTATGATTCATGAATCATGATTCGATTCATGATTCATACTTCATAATTCATGATTCGATTCATGATTCATGATTCATAAATCATGATTTGATTCATGATTCATGATTCATGAATCATGATTCGATTCATGATTCATGATTCATGAATCATGATTCGATTCATGATTCATGATTCATGAATCATAATTCGAATCATGATTCATGATTCATGAATCATGATTAGATTCATGATTCATGATTCGATTCATGATTCATGATTCAATTCATGATTTAATTCATGATTCATGATTCAATTCATGATTAAATTCATGATTTAATTGATGATTCATGATTTGATTCATGATTCATGATTAAATTCATGATTTAATTCATGATTCATGATTATATTCATGACTTATGATTCATGATTCAATATATGATGCATGATTCATGATTTAATTCATGACTCATGATTCAATTCAAGATTCATGATTCAATTCAAGATTCATAATTCAATTCATGATTCCATTCATGATTCATGATTCAATTCATGATTCCATTCATGATTCATGATTCATGAATCATGATTCGATTCATGATTCATGATTCATGAATCATGATTCGATTCATGCTTCATGATTCATGAATCATGATTCGATTCATGCTTCATGATTCATGAATCATGATTCGATTAATGATTCAATTCATGATTCGATTCATGATTCATGATTCATGAATCATGATTCGATTCATTATTCATGATTCATGAATCATGATTCCATTCATGATTCATGATTCCATTCATGATTCAAGATTTATGATTCGATTCATGATTCATGATTCCATTCATGATTTAATTCATTATTCATAATTCAATTCATGATTCAATTCATGATTCAATTCATTATTCATGATTCCATTCATGATTCATTATTCAATTTATGATTCATGATTCAATTCAAGATTCATTATTCAATTCATGAATCATTTAATGATTCATGATTTATGATTCAATTCATAATTTATGATTCGATTCATGATTCATGATTCATAAATCATGATTCAATTCATGATTCATGAATCATGATTCAATTCATGATTCATGATTCAATTCATGACTCATGATTCATGAATCATGATTCAATTCATGATTCATGATTCAATTCATGATTCATGATTCAATTCATGACTCATGATTCATGATTAAATTCAGGATTCATGATTCATTATTCGATTCATGATTTGATTCATGATTCATGATTCAATTCATGATTCATGATTCATGATTCAATTCATGATTCATTATTCGATTTATGATTCATGATTCATGATTCAATTCATGATTCATGATTCAATTCATGATTCATGCTTCATTTCATGATTCATGATTCAATTCATGATTCATGATTAAATTCATGATTCATGATTCAATTCATGATTCATGATTCATTTCATGATTCATGATTCAATTCATAATTCATGATTCAATTTATGATTCATGATTCAATTCAAGATTCATGATTCAATTCATGGATCATGATTCAATTCATGACTCGTTTAATGATTCATGATTTATGATTCAATTCATGATTTATGATTCAATTAATGATTCATGATTCAATTCATGATTCATGATTCAATTGATGATTCATGAATCGATTCATGATTCTTGATTCATGATTCATGATTCATGACTCATGATTCATGATTCATGATTCAATTCATGATTCATGATTCAATTCCTGATTCAATTCATGATTCAATTCATGATTTATGATTCATGAATTATGATTCGATTCATGATTCATGATTCATAATTCATGATTCGATTCATGATTCATGATTCATAAATCATGATTTGATTCATGATTCATGATTCATGAATCATGATTCGATTCATGATTCATGAATCATGAATCATGATTCGATTCATGATTCATGAATCATAATTCGAATTATGATTCATGATTCATGATTTAATTCATGATTCAATTCATGATTCAATTCATGATTCATGAATCATAATTCGATTCATGATTCATGATTCATGAATCATGATAAGATTCATGATTCATGATTCGTTTCATGATTCATGATTAAATTCATGATTTAATTCATGATTCATGATTCAATTCATGATTAAATTCATGATTTATTTGATGATTCATCATTCAATTCATTATTCATGAATTACTTCATGATTCATGATTCAATTCATGATTCATGATTCAATTTATGATTCATGATTCAATTCAAGATTCATGATTCAATTCATGAATAGTTTAATGATTCATGATTTATGATTCAATTCATGATTTATGATTCGATTCATGATTCATAAATCATGATTCAATTCATGATTCATGAATCATGATTCAATTCATGATTCATGATTCAATTCATGATTCAATTCATGACTCATGATTCATGAATCATGATTCAATTCAGGATTCATGATTCATTATTCGATTCATGATTCGATTTATGATTCATGATTCAATTCATGATTCATGATTCATGATTCAATTCATGATTCATTATTCGATTCATGATTCATGATTCATGATTCAATTCATGATTCATGATTCAATTTATGATTCATGATTCAATTCAAGATTCATGATTCAATTCATGATTCATGATTCAATATATGATTCAATTCATGATTCATGATTAAATTCATGATTCATGATTCATGATTCATTTCATGATTCATGATTCAATTCATAATTCATGATTCAATTTATGATTCATGATTCAATTCAAGATTCATGATTCAATTCATGATTCATGATTCAATATATGATTCAATTCATGGATCATGATTCAATTCATGACTCATTTAATGATTCATGATTTATGATTCAATTCATGATTTATGATTCAATTAATGATTCATGATTCAATTCAAGATTCATGATTCAATTAATGATTCATGATTCAATATATAAATCACTTCAAGATTTATGATTCAATTCATGATTCATTTAATGATTCATGATTTATGATTCAATTCATGATTTAAGATTCAATTAATGATTCATGATTCAATTCATGATTCATGATTCATGATTCAATTCATGATTCATGATTCAATTCATGATTCATGATTCATGATTCAATTCATGATTCATGATTCATGATTCAATTCATGATTCATGATTAAATTCATGATCCATGATTCAATTCATAATTCATGATTCATGATTCAATTCATGATTCATGATTAAATTCATGATTCATGATTAAATTCATGATTCATGATTCAATTCATAATTCATGATTCATGATTCATGATTAGATTCATGATGATTCAATTAATGATTCAAGATTCAATTTAAGATTCATGATTCAATTAAAGATTCATAATTCAATTCCTGATTCAATTCATGATTCATGATTCATGATTCAATTCATGATTCCTGATTCATGATTCAATTCATGATTCATGATTCAATTGATGATTCATGAATCGATTCATGATTCATGATTCATGATTTAATTCATTACTCATGATTCATGATTCATGATTCAATTCATGATTCATGAATCGATTCATGATTCATGATTTAATTCATGAGTCA
Organism: Mixophyes fleayi; assembly: GCF_038048845.1. NCBI lineage: Eukaryota > Metazoa > Chordata > Amphibia > Anura > Limnodynastidae > Mixophyes > Mixophyes fleayi. The sequence goes on along the minus strand of NW_027448119.1, from coordinate 25,616 downwards.
TGATTCATGATTCATGATTTAATTCATGATTCATGATTCAATTCAAGATTCATGATTTAATTCATGATTCATTTCATGATTCATGATTCAATTCATGATTTATGATTCATGAATCATGATTCGATTCATGATTCATGATTCATAAATCATGCTTTGATTCATGATTCATGAATCATGATTCGATTCATGATTCATGATTCATGAATCATGATTCGATTCATGATTCATGATTCATGATTCATGAATCATGATTCGATTCATGATTCATGATTCATGAATCATGATTCGATTCATGATTCATGATTCATGATTCAATTCATGATTCATGATTCATGATTCCATTCAAGATTTATGATTGAATTCATGATTTAATTCATGATTCATGTTTCAATTCATGATTCATGATTCATTCCATGATTCATGATTCATGATTCAATTCAAGATTCATGATTCATGATTCATGATTCAATTCATGATTTAATTCATGATTCATGATTCAATTCATGAATTATGATTCATGATTCAATATATGATTCATGATTCATGATTTAATTCATGACTCATGATTCATGATTCAATTCATGATTCATGATAAAATTCATGATTCATGATTCAATTCATAATTCATGATTCATGATTCACTTTATGATTCATGATTCATTTTTAGATTCATGATTCAATTCATGATTCCTGATGCATGATTAAATTCATGATTCATAATTCAATTTATGATTCATGATTCAATTCCTGATTCAATTCATGATTCATGAATTGATTCATGATTCATGAATTGATTCATGATTCATGATTCAATTCAGGATTCCTGACTCCTGATTCATGATTCAATTCATGATTCCTGATTCCTGATTCATGATTCAATTCATGATTCATGTTTCAATTCATGATTCATGATTTCATTCATCATTTAGTTCATGATTCATGATTCAATTTATGAATTATGATTCATGATTCAATATATGATTCATGATTCATGATTTAATTCATGACTCATGATTCATGATTCATGATTCAATTCATGATTCAATTCATGATTCATGATTCAATTCATGATTCATGATTCAATTCAAGATTCATGATTCAATTCATGATTCATGATTCAATTCATGATTCCATTCATGATTCATGATTCAATTCATGATTCCATTCATGATTCATGATTCAACAATCATGATTCGATTCATGATTCATGATTCATGAATCATGATTCGATTCATGCTTCATGATTCATGAATCATGATTCGATTCATGACTCATGATTCATGAATCATCATTCGATTCATGATTCATGAATCATGATTCGATTAATGATTCGATTCATGATTCAGGAATCATGATTCGATTCATGATTCATGATTCATGAATCATGATTCGATTCATTATTCATGATTCATGAATCATGATTCCATTCATGATTCATGATTCCATTCATGATTCAAGATTCATGATTCCATTCATGATTTAATTCATGATTCATAATTCAATTCATGATTCAATTCATGATTCATGATTCAATTCATGATTCATGATTCACTTTATGAGTCATGATTCAATTCATGATTCATGATTCATGATTCATTTTATGATTCATGAATTAATTCAAGATTCATGATTCAAATCATGATTTATGATTCAATATATGATTCAATTCATGATTCATGATTCAATTCATGATTCATGATTCATGATTCAATTCAAGATTCATGATTTAATTCATGATTCAATTCATGATTCAATTCATGATTTATGATTCATGAATCATGATTCGATTCATGATTCATGATTCATAATTCATGATTCGATTCATGATTCATGATTCATAAATCATGATTTGATTCATGATTCATGAATCATGATTCGATTCATGATTCATGATTCATGAATCATGATTCGATTCATGATTCATGATTCATGAATCATAATTCGATTCATGATTCATGATTCATGAATCATGATTCGATTCATGATTCATGATTCGATTCATGATTCATGATTCATTCATGATTTAATTCATGATTCAGGTTTCAATTCATGATTAAATTCATAATTTAATTGATGATTCATGATTCGATTCATGATTCATGATTAAATTCATGATTTAATTCATGATTCATGATTCAATTCATGATTAAATTCATGATTTATTTGATGATTCATCATTCAATTCATTATTCATGAATTACTTCATGATTCATGATTCAATTCATGATTCATGATTCAATTTATGATTCATGATTCAATTCAAGATTTATTATTCAATTCATGAATCATTTAATGATTCATGATTTATGATTCAATTCATGATTTATGATTCGATTCATGATTCATGATTCATAAATCATGATTCAATTCATGATTCATGATTCATGAATCATGATTCAATTCATGATTCATGATTCAATACATGATTCATGATTCAATTCATGACTCATGATTCATGATTAAATTCAGGATTCATGATTCATTATTCGATTCATGATTCGATTCATGATTCATGATTCAATTCAAGATTCAATTCATGATTCATGATTCAATTCAAGATTCATGATTCAATTCATGAATCATTTAATGATTCATGATTTATGATTCAATTCATGATTTATGATTCAATTCATGATTCATAAATCATGATTCAATTCATGATTCATGATTCATGAATCATGATTCAATTCATGATTCATGATTCAATTCATGATTCAATTCAAGACTCATGATTCATGAATCATGATTCAATTCAGGATTCATGATTCATTATTCGATTCATGATTCAATTCATGACTCATGATTCATGATTAAATTCAGGATTCATGATTCATTATTCGATTCTTGATTCGATTCATGATTCATGATTCAATTCATGATTCATGATTCATGATTCAATTCATGATTCATTATTCGATTCATGATTCAATTTATGATTCATGATTCAATTCATGATTCATGATTCAATTCATGATTCAAGCTTCAATTCATGATTCATGATTCAATTCATGATTCATGATTCATGATTCAATTCATGATTCATGATTAAATTCATGATCCATGATTCAATTAATAATTCATGATTCATGATTCATTATTAGATTCATGATTTGATTCATGATTCATGATTCAATATATGATTCAATTCATGATTCATGATTCAATTCATGATTCAATTCATGATTCATGATTCAATTCATGATTCAAGATTCAATTTAAGATTCATGATTCAATTAAAGATTCATGATTCATTATTCAATTCATGATTTAATTCATGATTCATGATTCAATTAATGATTCAAGATTCAATTTAAGATTCATGATTCAATTAAAGATTCATGATTCATGATTCAATTCATGATTCATGATTCAATTCCTGATTCAATTCATGATTCATGATTCATGATTCAATTAATGATTCCTGATTCATGATTCAATTCATGATTCATGATTCAATTGATGATTCATGAATCGATTCATGATTCATGATTCATGATTTAATTCATGACTCATGATTCATGATTCATGATTTAATTCATGATTCATGATTCATGATTCATGATTCATGATTCATGATTCAATTCATGATTCAATTCATGATTCATGATTCAATTCAAGATTCATGATTTAATTCATGATTCATTTCATGATTCATGATTCAATTCATGATTTATGATTCATGAATCATGATTCGATTCATGATTCATGATTCATAAATCATGCTTTGATTCATGATTCATGAATCATGATTCGATTCATGATTCATGATTCATGATTCATGATTCATGATTCAATTCATGATTTAATTCATGATTCATGATTCAATTCATGAATTATGATTCATGATTCAATATATGATTCATGATTCATGATTTAATTCATGACTCATGATTCAATTCAAGATTCATGATTCAATTCAAGATTCATAATTCAATTCATGATTCCATTCATGATTCATGATTCAATTCATGATTCCATTCATGATTCATGATTCATGAATCATGATTCGATTCAAGCGTCATGATTCATGAATCATGATTCGATTCATGCTTCATGATTCATGAATCATGATTCGATTAATGATTCGATTCATGATTCGATTCATGATTCATGATTCATGAATCATGATTAGATTCATTATTCATGATTCATGAATCATGATTCCATTAATGATTCATGATTCCATTCATGATTCAAGATTTATGATTCGATTCATGATTCATGATTCGATTCATGATTTAATTCATTATTCATAATTCAATTCATGATTCAATTCATGATTCAATTCATTATTCATGATTCCATTCATGATTCATGATTCAATTTATGATTCATGATTCAATTCAAGATTCATTATTCAATTCATGAATCATTTAATGATTCATGATTTATGATTCAATTCATAATTTATGATTCGATTCATGATTCATGATTCATAAATCATGATTCAATTCATGATTCATGATTCATGAATCATGATTCAATTCATGATTCATGATTCAATTCATGACTCATGATTCATGATTAAATTCAGGATTCATGATTCATTATTTGATTCATGATTTGATTCATGATTCATGATTCAATTCATGATTCATGATTCATGATTCAATTCATGATTCATTATTCGATTTATGATTCATGATTCATGATTCAATTCATGATTCATGATTCAATTCATGATTCATGCTTCATTTCATGATTCATGATTCAATTCATGATTCATGATTAAATTCATGATTCATGATTCAATTCATGATTCATGATTCATTTCATGATTCATGATTCAATTCATAATTCATGATTCATGATTCAATTTATGATTCATGATTCATTTTTAGATTCATGATTCAATTCATGATTCCTGATTCATGATTAAATTCATGATTCATAATTCAATTTATGATTCATGATTCAATTCCTGATTCAATTCATGATTCATGAATTGATTCATGATTCATGATTCAATTCAGGATTCCTGACTCCAGATTCATGATTCAATTCATGATTCCTGATTCCTGATTCATGATTCAATTCATGATTCATGTTTCAATTCATGATTCATGATTTCATTCATCATTTAGTTCATGATTCATGATTCAATTCATGAATTATGATTCATGATTCAATATATGATTCATGATTCATGATTTAATTCATGACTCATGATTCATGATTCATGATTCAATTCATGATTCATGATTCAATTCATGATTCATGATTTAATTCATGATTCATGATTCAATTCATGATTCATGATTCAATTCATGATTCATGATTCAATTCAAGATTCATGATTCAATTCATGATTCCGTTCATGATTCATGATTCAATTCATGATTCGATTCATGATTCATGATTCATGAATCATGATTCGATTCATGCTTCATGATTCATGAATCATGATTCGATTCATGACTCATGATTCATAAATCATGATTCGATTCATGATTCATGAATCAAGATTCGATTAATGATTCGATTCATGATTCATGAATCATGATTCGATTCATGATTCATGATTCATGAATCATGATTCCATTCCGGATTCATGATTCCATTCATGATTCAAGATTCATGATTCCATTCATGATTTAATTCATGATTCATAATTCAATTCATGATTCAATTCATGATTTAATTCATGATTCATGATTCAATTCATGATTCATGATTCACTTTATGAGTCATGATTCAATTCATGATTCATGATTCATGATTCATTTTATGATTCATGAATTAATTCAAGATTCATGATTCCATTCATGATTCATGATTCAATATATGATTCAATACATGATTCAATATTTCAATTCATGATTCATGATTCATGATTCAATTCAAGATTCATGATTTAATTCATGATTCAATTCATGATTCAATTCATGATTTATGATTCATGAATCATGATTCGATTCATGATTCATGATTCATGAATCATGATTCGATTCATGATTCATGATTCATGAATCATAATTCGATTCATGATTCATGATTCATGAATCATGATTAGATTCATGATTCATGATTCGATTCATGATTCATGATTAAATTCATGATTTAATTCATGATTCAGGATTCAATTCATGATTAAATTCATGATTTAATTGATGATTCATGATTTGATTCATGATTCATGATTAAATTCATGATTTAATTCATGATTCATGATTCAATTCATGATTAAATTCATGATTTATTTGATGATTCATCATTCAATTCATTATTCATGAATTACTTCATGATTCATGATTCAATTCATGATTCATGATTCAATTTATGATTCATGATTCAATTCAAGATTCATTATTCAATTAATGAATCATTTAATGATTCATGATTTATGATTCAATTCATGATTTATGATTCGATTCATGATTCATGATTCATAAATCATGATTCAATTCATGATTCATGATTCATGATTCCATTCATGATTCATGATTCAATTCATGATTTAATTCATGATTCATGTTTCAATTCATGATTCATGATTCATTCCATGATTCATGATTCATGATTCAATTCATGATTCATGATTCATGATTCATGATTCAATTCATGATTTAATTCATGATTCATGATTCAATTCATGAATTATGATTCATGATTCAATATATGATTCATGATTCATGATTTAATTCATGACTCATGATTCAATTCAAGATTCATGATTCAATTCAAGATTCATAATTCAATTCATGATTCCATTCATGATTCATGATTCAATTCATGATTCGATTCATGATTCATGATTCATGAATCATGATTCGATTCATGATTCATGATTCATGAATCATGATTCGATTCATGCTTCATGATTCATGAATCATGATTCGATTAATGATTCGATTCATGATTCGATTCATGATTCATGATTCATGAATCATGATTCGATTCATTATTCATGATTCATGATTCCATTCATGATTCATGATTCCATTCATGATTCAAGATTTATGATTCGATTCATGATTCATGATTCGATTCATGATTTAATTCATCATTCATAATTCAATTCATGATTCAATTCATGATTCAATTCATTATTCATGATTCCATTCATGATTCATGATTCAATTTATGATTCATGATTCAATTCAAGATTCATTATTTAATTCATGAATCATTTAATGATTCATGATTTATGATTCAATTCATAATTTATGATTCGATTCATGATTCATGATTCATAAATCATGATTCAATTCATGATTCATGAATCATGATTCAATTCATGATTCATGATTCAATTCATGACTCATGATTCATGAATCATAATTCAATTCATGATTCATGATTCAATTCATGATTCATGATTCAATTCATGACTCATGATTCATGATTAAATTCAGGATTCATGATTCATTATTCGATTCATGATTTGATTCATGATTCATGATTCAATTCATGATTCATGATTCATGATTCAATTCATGATTCATTATTCGATTTATGATTCATGATTCATGATTCAATTCATGATTCATGATTCAATTCATGATTCATGCTTCATTTCATGATTCATGATTCAATTCATGATTCATGATTAAATTCATGATTCATGATTCAATTCATGATTCATGCTTCATTTCATGATTCATGATTCAATTCATGATTCATGATTAAATTCATGATTCATGATTCAATTCATGATTCATGATTCATTTCATGATTCATGATTCAATTCATAATTCATGATTCAATTTATGATTCATGATTCAATTCAAGATTCATGATTCAATTCATGAATCATGATTCAATATATGATTCAATTCATGGATCATGATTCAATTCATGACTCATTTAATGATTCATGATTTATGATTCAATTCATGATTTATGATTCAATTAATGATTCATGATTCAATTCAAGATTCATGATTCAATTGATGATTCATGAATCGATTCATGATTCTTGATTCATGATTTAATTCATGACTCATGATTCATGATTCATGATTCAATTCATGATTCATGATTCAATTCCTGATTCAATTCATGATTCAATTCATGATTTATGATTCATGAATCATGATTCGATTCATGATTCATGATTCATAATTCATGATTCGATTCATGATTCATAAATCATGATTTGATTCATGATTCATGATTCATGAATCATGATTCGATTCATGATTCATGAATCATGAATCATGATTCGATTCATGATTCATGATTCATGAATCATAATTCGATTCATGATTCATGATTCATGATTCATGATTTAATTTATGATTCAATTCATGATTCAATTCATGATTTATGATTCATGAATCATGATTCGATTCATGATTCATGATTCATAATTCATGATTCGATTCATGATTCATGATTCATAAATCATGATTCGATTCATGATTCATGATTCATGAATCATGATTCGATTCATGATTCATGAATCATGAATCATGATTCGATTCATGATTCATGATTCATGAAACATGATTCGATTCATGATTCATGAATCATGAATCATGATTAGATTCATGATTCATGATTCGATTCATGATTCATGATTAAATTCATGATTTAATTCATGATTCATGATTCAATTCATGATTAAATTCATGATTTATTTGATGATTCATCATTCAATTCATTATTCATGAATTACTTCATGATTCATGATTCAATTCATGATTCATGATTCAATTTATGATTCATGATTCAATTCAAGATTCATGATTCAATTCATGAATCATTTAATGATTCATGATTTATGATTCAATTCATGATTTATGATTCGATTCATGATTCATAAATCATGATTCAATTCATGATTCATGATTCATGAATCATGATTCATGATTCATGAATCATGATTCAATTCATGATTCTTGATTCAATTCATGATTCAATTCATGACTCATGATTCATTAATCATGATTCAATTCAGGATTCATTATTCGATTCATGATTCGATTTATGATTCATGATTCAATTCATGATTCATGATTCATGATTCAATTCATGATTCATTATTAGATTCATGATTCATGATTCATGATTCAATTCATGATTCATGATTCAATTCATGATTCATGCTTCAATTCATGATTCATGATTCAATTCATGATTCATGATTAAATTCATGATTCATGATTAAATTCATGATTCATGATTCATTTCATGATTCATGATTCAATTCATAATTCATGATTCAATTTATGATTCATGATTCAATTCAAGATTCATGATTCAATTCATGATTCATGATTCAATATATTATTCAATTCATGGATCATGATTCAATTAATGACTCATTTAATGATTCATGATTTATGATTCAATTCATGATTCATGATTCAATTCATGATTCATGAATCATGAATCATGATTCGATTCATGATTCATGATTCATGAAACATGATTCGATTCATGATTCATGAATCATGAATCATGATTCGATTCATGATTCATGATTCATGAATCATAATTCGATTCATGATTCATGAATCATGATTAGATTCATGATTCATGATTCGATTCATGATTCATGATTCATGATTTAATTCATGACTCATGATTCATGATTCATGATTTAATTCATGATTCATGATTCAATTCAAGATTCATGATTTAATTCATGATTCATTTCATGATTCATGATTCAATTCATGATTTATGATTCATGAATCATGATTCGATTCATGATTCATGATTCATAAATCATGCTTTGATTCATGATTCATGAATCATAATTCGATTCATGATTCAATGATTCATGAATCATGATTCGATTCATGATTCATGATTCATGAATCATGATTCGATTCATGATTCATGATTCATGATTCAATTCATGATTCATGATTCATGATTCATTCATGATTCATGATTGAATTCATGATTTAATTCATGATTCATGTTTCAATTCATGATTCATGATTCATTCCATGATTCATGATTCATGATTCAATTCATGATTCATGATTCATGATTAATATTCAATTCATGATTTAATTCATGATTCATGATTTAATTCATGATTCATTTCATGATTCATGATTCACTTCATGATTCATGATTCAATTCATGATTCATGATTCAATTCAAGATTCATGATTCAATTCATGATTCATAATTCAATTCATGATTCCATTCATGATTCATGATTCAATTCATGATTCCATTCATGATTCATGATTCATGAATCATGATTCGATTCATGATTCATGATTCATGAATCATGATTCGATTCATGCTTCATGATTCATGAATCATGATTCGATTCATACTTCATGATTCATGAATCATGATTCGATTAATGATTCGATTCATGATTCGATTCATGATTCATGATTCATGAATCATGATTCGATTCATTATTTTTGATTCATGAATCATGATTCCATTCATGATTCATGATTCCATTCATGATTCAAGATTCATGATTCGATTCATGATTCATGATTCGATTCATGATTTAATTCATGATTCATAATTCAATTCATGATTTAATTCATTATTCATGATTCAATTCATGATTCATGATTCAATTTATGATTCATGATTCAATTCAAGATTCATTATTCAATTCATGAATCATTTAATGATTCATGATTTATGATTCAATTCATAATTTATGATTCGATTCATGATTCATGATTCATAAATCATGATTCAATTCATGATTCATGATTCATGAATCATGATTCAATTCATGATTCATGATTCAATTCATGATTCATGATTTAATTCATGATTCATGATTCAATTCATGATTCATGATTGAATTCCTGATTCAATTCATGATTCATGAATCGATTCATGATTCATGATTCATGATTCAATTCAAGATTCATGATTTAATTCATGATTCAATTCATGATTCAATTCATGATTTATGATTCATGAATCATGATTCGATTCATGATTCATGATTCATGAATCATGATTCGATTCATGATTCATGATTCATGAATCATAATTCGATTCATGATTCATGATTCATGAATCATGATTAGATTCATGATTCATGATTCGATTCATGATTCATGATTTAATTCATGATTTAATTCATGATTCAGGATTCAATTCATGATTAAATTCATGATTTAATTGATGATTCATGATTTGATTCATGATTCATGATTAAATTCATGATTTAATTCATGATTCATGATTCAATTCATGATTAAATTCATGATTTATTTGATGATTCATCATTCAATTCATTATTCATGAATTACTTCATGATTCATGATTCAATTCATGATTCATGATTCAATTTATAATTCATGATTCAATTCAAGATTCATTATTCAATTAATGAATCATTTAATGATTCATGATTTATGATTCAATTCATGATTTATGATTCGATTCATGATTCATGATTCATAAATCATGATTCAATTCATGATTCATGAATCATGATTTGATTCATGATTCATGATTCATGATTCAATTCATGATTCATGATTCATGATTCCATTCATGATTCATGATTCAATTCATGATTTAATTCATGATTCATGTTTCAATTCATGATTCATGATTCATTCCATGATTCATGATTCATGATTCAATTCATGATTCATGATTCATGATTCATGATTCAATTCATGATTTAATTCATGATTCATGATTCAATTCATGAATTATGATTCATGATTCAATATATGATTCATGATTCATGATTTAATTCTTGACTCATGATTCAATTCAAGATTCATGATTCAATTCAAGATTCATAATTCAATTCATGATTCCATTCATGATTCATGATTCAATTCATGATTCGATTCATGATTCATGATTCATGAATCATGATTCGATTCATGATTCATGATTCATGAATCATGATTCGATTCATGCTTCATGATTCATGAATCATGATTCGATTAATGATTCGATTCATGATTCGATTCATGATTCATGATTCATGAATCATGATTCGATTCATTATTCATGATTCATGATTCCATTCATGATTCATGATTCCATTCATGATTCAAGATTTATGATTCGATTCATGATTCATGATTCGATTCATGATTTAATTCATCATTCATAATTCAATTCATGATTCAATTCATGATTCAATTCATTATTCATGATTCCATTCATGATTCATGATTCAATTTATGATTCATGATTCAATTCAAGATTCATTATTTAATTCATGAATCATTTAATGATTCATAATTTATGATTCGATTCATGATTCATGATTCATAAATCATGATTCAATTCATGATTCATGAATCATGATTCAATTCATGATTCATGATTCAATTCATGACTCATGATTCATGAATCATAATTCAATTCATGATTCATGGTTCAATTCATGATTCATGATTCAATTCATGACTCATGATTCATGATTAAGTTCAGGATTCATGATTCATTATTCGATTCATGATTTGATTCATGATTCATGATTCAATTCATGATTCATGATTCATGATTCAATTCATGATTCATTATTCGATTTATGATTCATGATTCATGATTCAATTCATGATTCATGATTCAATTCATGATTCATGCTTCATTTCATGATTCATGATTCAATTCATGATTCATGATTAAATTCATGATTCATGATTCAATTCATGATTCATGATTTATTTCATGATTCATGATTCAATTCATAATTCATGATTCAATTTATGATTCATGATTCAATTCAAGATTCATGATTCAATTCATGAATCATGATTCAATATATGATTCAATTCATGGATCATGATTCAATTCATGACTCATTTAATGATTCATGATTTATGATTCAATTCATGATTTATGATTCAATTAATGATTCATGATTCAATTCAAGATTCATGATTCAATTGATGATTCATGAATCGATTCATGATTCTTGATTCATGATTTAATTCATGACTCATGATTCATGATTCATGATTCAATTCATGATTCATGATTCAATTCCTGATTCAATTCATGATTCAATTCATGATTTATGATTCATGAATCATGATTCGATTCATGATTCATGATTCATAATTCATGATTCGATTCATGATTCATAAATCATGATTTGATTCATGATTCATGATTCATGAATCATGATTCGATTCATGATTCATGAATCATGAATCATGATTCGATTCATGATTCATGATTCATGAATCATAATTCGATTCATGATTCATGATTCATGATTCATGATTTAATTCATGATTCAATTCATGATTCAATTCATGATTTATGATTCATGAATCATGATTCGATTCATGATTCATGATTCATAATTCATGATTCGATTCATGATTCATGATTCATAAATCATGATTCGATTCATGATTCATGATTCATGAATCATGATTCGATTCATGATTCATGAATCATGAATCATGATTCGATTCATGATTCATGATTCATGAAACATGATTCGATTCATGATTCATGAATCATGAATCATGATTCGATTCATGATTCATGATTCATGAATCATAATTCGATTCATGATTCATGAATCATGATTAGATTCATGATTCATGATTCGATTCATGATTCATGATTAAATTCATGATTTAATTCATGATTCATGATTCAATTCATGATTAAATTCATGATTTATTTGATGATTCATCATTCAATTCATTATTCATGAATTACTTCATGATTCATGATTCAATTCATGATTCATGATTCAATTTATGATTCATGATTCAATTCAAGATCCATGATTCAATTCATGAATCATTTAATGATTCATGATTTATGATTCAATTCATGATTTATGATTCGATTCATGATTCATAAATCATGATTCAATTCATGATTCATGATTCATGAATCATGATTCATGATTCATGAATCATGATTCAATTCATGATTCATGATTCAATTCATGATTCAATTCATGACTCATGATTCATTAATCATGATTCAATTCAGGATTCATGATTCATTATTCGATTCATGATTCGATTTATGATTCATGATTCAATTCATGATTCATGATTCATGATTCAATTCATGATTCATTATTAGATTCATGATTCATGATTCATGATTCAATTCATGATTCATGCTTCAATTCATGATTCATGATTCAATTCATGATTAAATTCATGATTCATGATTAAATTCATGATTCATGATTCATTTCATGATTCATGATTCAATTCATAATTCATGATTCAATTTATGATTCATGATTCAATTCAAGATTCATGATTCAATTCATGATTCATGATTCAATATATTATTCAATTCATGGATCATGATTCAATTAATGACTCATTTAATGATTCATGATTTATGATTCAATTCATGATTCATGATTCAATTCATGATTCATGATTCATAAATCATGATTCAATTCATGATTCATGATTCATGAATCATGATTTGATTCATGATTCATGATTCATGATTCAATTCATGATTCATGATTCATGATTCCATTCATGATTCATGATTCAATTCATGATTTAATTCATGATTCATGTTTCAATTCATGATTCATGATTCATTCCATGATTCATGATTCATGATTCAATTCATGATTCATGATTCATGATTCATGATTCAATTCATGATTTAATTCATGATTCAATTCATGAATTATGATTCATGATTCAATATATGATTCATGATTCATGATTTAATTCATGACTCATGATTCAATTCAAGATTCATGATTCAATTCAAGATCATAATTCAATTCATGATTCCATTCATGATTCAATTCATGATTCGATTCATGATTCATGATTCATGAATCATGATTCGATTCATGATTCATGATTCATGAATCATGATTCGATTCATGCTTCATGATTCATGAATCATGATTCGATTAATGATTCGATTCATGATTCGATTCATGATTCATGATTCATGAATCATGATTCGATTCATTATTCATGATTCATGATTCCATTCATGATTCATGATTCCATTCATGATTCAAGATTTATGATTCGATTCATGATTCATGATTCGATTCATGATTTAATTCATCATTCATAATTCAAATTCATGATTCAATTCATGATTCAATTCATTATTCATGATTCCATTCATGATTCATGATTCAATTTATGATTCATGATTCAATTCAAGATTCATTATTTAATTCATGAATCATTTAATGATTCATGATTTATGATTCAATTCATAATTTATGATTCGATTCATGATTCATGATTCATAAATCATGATTCAATTCATGATTCATGAATCATGATTCAATTCATGATTCATGATTCAATTCATGACTCATGATTCATGAATCATAATTCAATTCATGATTCATGATTCAATTCATGATTCATGATTCAATTCATGACTCATGATTCATGATTAAATTCAGGATTCATGATTCATTATTCGATTCATGATTTGATTCATGATTCATGATTCAATTCATGATTCATGATTCATGATTCAATTCATGATTCATTATTCAATTCATGATTCATGCTTCATTTCATGATTCATGATTCAATTCATGATTCATGATTAAATTCATGATTCATGATTCAATTCATGATTCATGATTCATTTCATGATTCATGATTCAATTCATAATTCATGATTCAATTTATGATTCATGATTCAATTCAAGATTCATGATTCAATTCATGAATCATGATTCAATATATGATTCAATTCATGGATCATGATTCAATTCATGACTCATTTAATGATTCATGATTTATGATTCAATTCATGATTTATGATTCAATTAATGATTCATGATTCAATTCAAGATTCATGATTCAATTGATGATTCATGAATCGATTCATGATTCTTGATTCATGATTTAATTCATGACTCATGATTCATGATTCATGATTCAATTCATGATTCATGATTCAATTCCTGATTCAATTCATGATTCAATTCATGATTTATGATTCATGAATCATGATTCGATTCATGATTCATGATTCATAATTCATGATTCGATTCATGATTCATAAATCATGATTTGATTCATGATTCATGATTCATGAATCATGATTCGATTCATGATTCATGAATCATGAATCATGATTCGATTCATGATTCATGATTCATGAATCATAATTCGATTCATGATTCATGATTCATGATTCATGATTTAATTTATGATTCAATTCATGATTCAATTCATGATTTATGATTCATGAATCATGATTCGATTCATGATTCATGATTCATAATTCATGATTCGATTCATGATTCATGATTCATAAATCATGATTCGATTCATGATTCATGATTCATGAATCATGATTCGATTCATGATTCATGAATCATGAATCATGATTCGATTCATGATTCATGATTCATGAAACATGATTCGATTCATGATTCATGAATCATGAATCATGATTCGATTCATGATTCATGATTCATGAATCATAATTCGATTCATGATTCATGAATCATGATTAGATTCATGATTCATGATTCGATTCATGATTCATGATTAAATTCATGATTTAATTCATGATTCATGATTCAATTCATGATTAAATTCATGATTTATTTGATGATTCATCATTCAATTCATTATTCATGAATTACTTCATGATTCATGATTCAATTCATGATTCATGATTCAATTTATGATTCATGATTCAATTCAAGATTCATGATTCAATTCATGAATCATTTAATGATTCATGATTTATGATTCAATTCATGATTTATGATTCGATTCATGATTCATAAATCATGATTCAATTCATGATTCATGATTCATGAATCATGATTCATGATTCATGAATCATGATTCAATTCATGATTCTTGATTCAATTCATGATTCAATTCATGACTCATGATTTATTAATCATGATTCAATTCAGGATTCATGATTCATTATTCGATTCATGATTCGATTTATGAGTCATGATTCAATTCATGATTCATGATTCATGATTCAATTCATGATTCATTATTAGATTCATGATTCATGATTCATGATTCAATTCATGATTCATGATTCAATTCATGATTCATGCTTCAATTCATGATTCATGATTCAATTCATGATTCATGATTAAATTCATGATTCATGATTAAATTCATGATTCATGATTCATTTCATGATTCATGATTCAATTCATAATTCATGATTCAATTTATGATTCATGATTCAATTCAAGATTCATGATTCAATTCATGATTCATGATTCAATATATTATTCAATTCATGGATCATGATTCAATTAATGACTCATTTAATGATTCATGATTTATGATTCAATTCATGATTCATGATTCAATTCATGATTCATGAATCATGAATCATGATTCGATTCATGATTCATGATTCATGAAACATGATTCGATTCATGATTCATGAATCATGAATCATGATTCGATTCATGATTCATGATTCATGAATCATAATTCGATTCATGATTCATGAATCATGATTAGATTCATGATTCATGATTCGATTCATGATTCATGATTCATGATTTAATTCATGACTCATGATTCATGATTCATGATTTAATTCATGATTCATGATTCAATTCAAGATTCATGATTTAATTCATGATTCATTTCATGATTCATGATTCAATTCATGATTTATGATTCATGAATCATGATTCGATTCATGATTCATGATTCATAAATCATGCTTTGATTCATGATTCATGAATCATAATTCGATTCATGATTCATGATTCATGAATCATGATTCGATTCATGATTCATGATTCATGAATCATGATTCGATTCATGATTCATGATTCATGATTCAATTCATGATTCATGATTCATGATTCCATTCATGATTCATGATTGAATTCATGATTTAATTCATGATTCATGTTTCAATTCATGATTCATGATTCATTCCATGATTCATGATTCATGATTCAATTCATGATTCATGATTCATGATTAATATTCAATTCATGATTTAATTCATGATTCATGATTTAATTCATGATTCATTTCATGATTCATGATTCAATTCATGATTCATGATTCAATTCATATTTCATGATTCAATTCAAGATTCATGATTCAATTCATGATTCATAATTCAATTCATGATTCCATTCATGATTCATGATTCAATTCATGATTCCATTCATGATTCATGATTCATGAATCATGATTCGATTCATGATTCATGATTCATGAATCATGATTCGATTCATGCTTCATGATTCATGAATCATGATTCGATTCATACTTCATGATTCATGAATCATGATTCGATTAATGATTCGATTCATGATTCGATTCATGATTCATGATTCATGAATCATGATTCGATTCATGATTCGATTCATGATTCATGATTCATGAATCATGATTCGATTCATTATTTTTGATTCATGAATCATGATTCCATTCATGATTCATGATTCCATTCATGATTCAAGATTCATGATTCGATTCATGATTCATGATTCGATTCATGATTTAATTCATGATTCATAATTCAATTCATGATTTAATTCATTATTCATGATTCAATTCATGATTCATGATTCAATTTATGATTCATGATTCAATTCAAGATTCATTATTCAATTCATGAATCATTTAATGATTCATGATTTATGATTCAATTCATAATTTATGATTCGATTCATGATTCATGATTCATAAATCATGATTCAATTCATGATTCATGATTCAATTCATGATTCATGATTTAATTCATGATTCATGATTCATGATTCAATTCATGATTCATGATTGAATTCCTGATTCAATTCATGATTCATGAATCGATTCATGATTCATGATTCATGATTCAATTCAAGATTCATGATTTAATTCATGATTCAATTCATGATTCAATTCATGATTTATGATTCATGAATCATGATTCGATTCATGATTCATGATTCATGAATCATGATTCGATTCATGATTCATGAATCATAATTCGATTCATGATTCATGATTCATGAATCATGATTAGATTCATGATTCATGATTCGATTCATGATTCATGATTAAATTCATGATTTAATTCATGATTCAGGATTCAATTCATGATTAAATTCATGATTTAATTGATGATTCATGATTTGATTCATGATTCATGATTAAATTCATGATTTAATTCATGATTCATGATTCAATTCATGATTAAATTCATGATTTATTTGATGATTCATCATTCAATTCATTATTCATGAATTACTTCATGATTCATGATTCAATTCATGATTCATGATTCAATTTATGATTCATGATTCAATTCAAGATTCATTATTCAATTAATGAATCATTTAATGATTCATGATTTATGATTCAATTCATGATTTATGATTCGATTCATGATTCATGATTCATAAATCATGATTCAATTCATAATTCATGATTCATGAATCATGATTTGATTCATGATTCATGATTCATGATTCAATTCATGATTCCATTCATGATTCATGATTCAATTCATGATTTAATTCATGATTCATGTTTCAATTCATGATTCATGATTCATTCCATGATTCATGATTCCTGATTCAATTTCATGATTCATGATTCATGATTCATGATTCAATTCATGATTTAATTCATGATTCATGATTCAATTCATGAATTATGATTCATGATTCAATATATGATTCATGATTCATGATTTAATTCTTGACTCATGATTCAATTCAAGATTCATGATTCAATTCAAGATTCATAATTCAATTCATGATTCCATTCATGATTCATGATTCAATTCATGATTCGATTCATGATTCATGATTCATGAATCATGATTCGATTCATGATTCATGATTCATGAATCATGATTCGATTCATGCTTCATGATTCATGAATCATGATTCGATTAATGATTCGATTCATGATTCGATTCATGATTCATGATTCATGAATCATGATTCGATTCATTATTCATGATTCATGATTCCATTCACAATTCATGATTCCATTCATGATTCAAGATTTATGATTCGATTCATGATTCATGATTCGATTCATGATTTAATTCATCATTCATAATTCAATTCATGATTCAATTCATGATTCAATTCATTATTCATGATTCCATTCATGATTCATGATTCAATTTATGATTCATGATTCAATTCAAGATTCATTATTTAATTCATGAATCATTTAATGATTCATGATTTATGATTCAATTCATAATTTATGATTCGATTCATGATTCATGATTCATAAATCATGATTCAATTCATGATTCATGAATCATGATTCAATTCATGATTCATGATTCAATTCATGACTCATGATTCATGAATCATAATTCAATTCATGATTCATGGTTCAATTCATGATTCATGATTCAATTCATGACTTATGATTCATGATTAAGTTCAGGATTCATGATTCATTATTCGATTCATGATTTGATTCATGATTCATGATTCAATTCATGATTCATGATTCATGATTCAATTCATGATTCATTATTCGATTTATGATTCATGATGTCATGATTCAATTCAGGATTCATGATTCAATTCATGATTCATGCTTCATTTCATGATTCATGATTCAATTCATGATTCATGATTAAATTCATGATTCATGATTCAATTCATGATTCGTGATTAAATTCATGATTCATGATTCAATTCATGATTCATGATTTATTTCATGATTCATGATTCAATTCATAATTTCATGATTCAATTTATGATTCATGATTCAATTCAAGATTATATGATTCAATTCATGAATCATGATTCAATATATGATTCAATTCATGGATCATGATTCAATTCATGACTCATTTAATGATTCATGATTTATGATTCAATTCATGATTTATGATTCAATTAATGATTCATGATTCAGATTCAAGATTCATGATTCAATTGATGATTCATGAATCGATTCATGATTCTTGATTCATGATTTAATTCATGACTCATGATTCATGATTCATGATTCAATTCATGATTCATGATTCAATTCTGATTCAATTCATGATTCAATTCATGATTTATGATTCATGAATCATGATTCGATTCATGATTCATGATTCATAATTCATGATTCGATTCATGATTCATAAATCATGATTTGATTCATGATTCATGATTCATGAATCATGATTCGATTCATGATTCATGAATCATGAATCATGATTCGATTCATGATTCATGATTCATGAATCATTATTCGATTCATGATTCATGATTCATGATTCATGATTTAATTCATGATTCAATTCATGATTCAATTCATGATTTATGATTCATGAATCATGATTCGATTCATGATTCATGATTCATAATTCATGATTCGATTCATGATTCATGATTCATAAATCATGATTCGATTCATGATTCATGATTCATGAATCATGATTCGATTCATGATTCATGAATCATGAATCATGATTCGATTCATGATTCATGATTCATGAAACATGATTCGATTCATGATTCATGAATCATGAATCATGATTCGATTCATGATTCATGATTCATGAATCATAATTCGATTCATGATTCATGAATCATGATTAGATTCATGATTCATGATTCGATTCATGATTCATGATTAAATTCATGATTTAATTCATGATTCATGATTCAATTCATGATTAAATTCATGATTTATTTGATGATTCATCATTCAATTCATTATTCATGAATTACTGTCATGATTCATGATTCAAGTTCATGATTCATGATTCAATTTATGATTCATGATTCAATTCAAGATTCATGATTCAATTCATGAATCATTTAATGATTCATGATTTATGATTCAATTCATGATTTATGATTCGATTCATGATTCAGTAAATCATGATTCAATTCATGATTCATGATTCATGAATCATGATTCATGATTCATGAATCATGATTCAATTCATGATTCATGATTCAATTCATGATTCAATTCATGACTCATGATTCATTAATCATGATTCAATTCAGGATTCATGATTCATTATTCGATTCATGATTCGATTTATGATTCATGATTCAATTCATGATTCATGATTCATGATTCAATTCATGATTCATTATTAGATTCATGATTCATGATTCATGATTCAATTCATGATTCATGCTTCAATTCATGATTCATGATTCAATTCATGATTCATGATTAAATTCATGATTCATGATTAAATTCATGATTCATGATTCATTTCATGATTAATGATTCAATTCATAATTCATGATTCAATTTATGATTCATGGATTCAATTCAAGATTCATGATTCAATTCATGATTCATGATTCATGATTTAATTCATGACTCATGATTCATGATTCATGATTAATTCATGATTCATGATTCAATTCAAGATTCATGATTTAATTCATGATTCATTTCATGATTCATGATTCAATTCATGATTTATGATTCATGAATCATGATTCGATTCATGATTCATGATCCATAAATCATGCTTTGATTCATGATTCATGAATCATAATTCGATTCATGATTTCATGATTCATGAATCATGATTCGATTCATGATTCATGATTCATGAATCATGATTCGATTCATGATTCATGATTCATGATTCCATTCATGATCATGATTGAATTCATGATTTAATTCATGATTCATGTTTCAATTCATGATTCATGATTCATTCCATGATTCATGATTCATGATTCAATTCATGATTCATGATTCATGATTAATATTCAATTCATGATTTAATTCATGATTCATGATTTAATTCATGATTCATTTCATGATTCATGATTCAATTCATGATTCATGATTCAATTCATGATTCATGATTCAATTCAAGATTCATGATTCAATTCATGATTCATAATTCAATTCATGATTCCATTCATGATTCATGATTCAATTCATGATTCCATTCATGATTCATGATTCATGAATCATGATTCGATTCATGATTCATGATTCATGAATCATGATTCGATTCATGCTTCATGATTCATGAATCATGATTCGATTCATACTTCATGATTCATGAATCATGATTCGATTATGATTCGATTCATGATTCGATTCATGATTCATGATTCATGAATCATGATTCGATTCATTATTTTTGATTCATGAATCATGATTCCATTCATGATTCATGATTCCATTCATGATTCAAGATTCATGATTCGATTCATGATTCATGATTCGATTCATGATTTAATTCATTATTCATGATTCAATTCATGATTCATGATTCAATTTATGATTCATGATTCAATTCAAGATTCATTATTCAATTCATGAATCATTTAATGATTCATGATTTATGATTCAATTCATAATTTATGATTCGATTCATGATTCATGATTCATAAATCATGATTCAATTCATGATTCATGATTCATGAATCATGATTCAATTCATGATTCATGATTCAATTCATGATTCATGATTTAATTCATGATTCATGATTCATGATTCAATTCATGATTCATGATTGAATTCCTGATTCAATTCATGATTCATGAATCGATTCATGATTCATGATTCATGATTCAATTCATGATTCCTGATTCATGATTCAATTCATGATTCATGATTCAATTGATGATTCATGAATCGATTCATGATTCATGAGTTAATTCATGACTCATGATTCATGATTCAATTCATGATTCATGATTCAATTCCTGATTCAATTCATGATTCATGAATCGATTCATGATTCATGATTCATGATTCATGAATCGATTCATGATTCATGATTCATGATTCATGAATCGATTCATGATTCATGATTCATTTTATGATTCATGATTCAATTGATGATTCATGAATTGATTCATGATTCATGATTCATGATTTAATTCATGATTCATGATTCAATTCAAGATTCATGATTTAATTCATGATTCATTTTATGATTCATGATTCAATTCATGATTCATGATTCATGATTCAATTCAAGATTCATGATTTAATTCATGATTCATGATTTAATTCAATATTCATGATTTAATTCATGATTCATGATTCATTTCATGATTTATGATTCATGAATCATGATTCGATTCATGATTCATAAATCATGCTTTGATTCATGATTCATGATTCATGAAACATGATTCGATTCATGATTCATGATTCATGAATCATGATTCGATTCATGATTCATGATTCATGATTCAATTCATGATTCATGATTCATGATTCGATTCATGATTCATGATTCAATTCATGATTTGATTCATGATTCATGTTTCAATTCATGATTCATGATTCATTTCATGATTCATGATTCAATTCATGATTCATGATTCATGATTCAATTCATGATTTAATTCATGATTCATAATTCAATTCATGATTCAATTCATGATTTAATTCATGAGTCATGATTCAATTTATGATTCATGATTCATTTTATAATTCATGAATCAATTCAAGATTCATGATTCAATTCATGATTAAATATATGATTGAATTCATGATTCATGATTGAATTCATGATTCATGATTCATGATCCAATTCATGATTCATGATCCAATTCATGATTCATGATTCAATTCATGATTCAATTCATGATTCATGATTCATGATTCAATTCAAGATTCATGATTCAATTCATGATTTATGATTCAATTCATGATTCAATTCATGATTTATGATTCATGAATCATGATTTCGATTCATAATTCATGATTCATGATTCACTTTATGATTCATGATTCATTTTTTGATTCATGATTCAATTCCTAATTCCTGATTCCTGATTCAATTCATGATTCATGATTCAATTCATGATTCCTGATTCCTGATTCATGATTCAATTCATGATTCCTGATTCCTGATTCATGATTCAATTCATGATTCATGTTTCAATTCATGATTCATGATTTAATTCATCATTTAATTCATGATTCATGATTAAATTCATGAATTATGATTCATGATTCAATTTATGATTCATGATTTAATTCATGACTCATGATTCATGATTCATGATTCAATTCATGATTCTTGATTCAATTCATGATTCATGATTTAATTCATGATTCATTTCATGATTCATGATTCATTTCATGATTCAATTCAAGATTCATGATTTAAATCATGATTCATGATTCAATTCATGATTCAATTCATGATTCATGATTCAATTCATGATTCAATTCATGATTCAATTCATGATTCAATTCATGATTTCATGATTCATAAATCATGATTCAATTCATGATTCATGATTCATAAATCATGATTCAATTCATGATTCATGATTCAATTCATGATTCATGATTCATGATTCAATTCATGATTCCTGATTCATGATTAAATTCATGATTCATGATTCAATTCATAATTCATGATTCATGATTCATTTTTAGATTCATGATTCAATTCATGATTCCTGATTCATGATTAAATTCATGATTCATAATTCAATTTATGATTCATGATTCAATTCCTGATTCAATTCATGATTCATGAATTGATTCATGATTCATGATTCATGATTCAATTCAGGATTCCTGACTCCTGATTCATGATTCAATTCATGATTCCTGAATCCTGATTCATGATTCAATTCATGATTCATGTTTCAATTCATGATTCATGATTTCATTCATCATTTAATTCATGATTCATGATTCAATTCATGAATTATGATTCATGATTCAATATATGATTCATGATTCATGATTTAATTCATGATTCATGATTCAATTCATGATTCATGATTTAATTCAGTGATTCATGATTCAATTCATGATTCATGATTCAATTA